>NW_010245241.1:0-2832 GCF_000690775.1 Eurypyga helias | reverse complement strand
GATGGCCATGACATGGGGCAATAATAGCCTGCGGGAACAGCAGGTTTGAAGGAAGCAGCATGGATAGTTCATCAGGATGGGGAAGTCCTGAGCCTGCAGAAACTGTGTGGGATGGCAGAGCAGGGCTGACCTGTGAGGGGGATGCAGGTCTGGGCAAGGCTCAGGGAGAATCCAGCCCAGTGCCCTTAGGGGACCGAGGGCAGAGGTAGCAGCAGGCGCCAGCTCCCCAGCCTCTCCTCCCTCCGGTTACGCAGGCATCTTTTAAAACAACCGAAGCATAAAACCGAAAACAAGTGACCAGGAGGCCCTGCCCCCTCCCCAACAAACTTTGGAGCATGCTGTCATCAAGAAAAATGATGCTGGCAAGAGAGAAATCCGCTGGGGTTGCTGGCAATTTACCCGGCTCCAGCCCCAATGAGTGTTTATCAATAATTTCAGGATCTGCCTGTCGCAGGCACTGCCTGGGAGCGCGGGCAGGGAGAGTGGGGGCAGGCAGGTGTCAGCACAGCCACGGGCAGAGGAGGAACCATCAAAAGGGAAATCAATTAACGGCTCCTCAGGAGCAGGGATTTGCCGGCATTACAGGGAAAGGTCTGTTTGCTTGGCTGTAACAGGGAAACACTTAAACGATCCTGGGTGACACGAAGGCACAACCCAAGGCACGGCTAGGGCTATTGCACCTCGAATCCTGGGTTGTTTTGGGGCCCCCACTACTGCAAGGCAGACACTGAGGTGCTGGAGCGTGTCCAAAGCAGGGCAGCGGAGCTGGGGAAGGGTCTGGAGCACGAGGCCTGTGAGGAGCAGCTGAGGGAGATGGGGGTACTCAGCCTGGAGGAGGCTCAGGGGAGACCTTATCGCTCCCTAAAAGTCCCTGAAAGGGGGGTGCAGAGAGGTGGGTCAGTCTCTTCTCCCCAGTGACAAGTGATGGGACAATAGGAAAAGGCCTCAAATTGTGCCAGGGGAGGTTTAAATGGGATATTAGGGAAATTCCTTCCCAGAAAGGGCTGTCAGGGGTTGGAAGGGGCTGCCCAGGGAGGTGGTGGAGTCACCATCCCGGGAGGTGTTTAAGAGATGTGTGGACGAGGTGCTCAGGGACATGGTTTAGTGCCAGTGTTAGCAATGTTAGGTTAATGGGCGGAGTTGATGATCTTAAAGCTCTTTTCCAACCAAAAAATTCCATTATTCCAATTGCTAGCGGATGCCACAGCCAGCCTAAGCTCCAAGCAGGGACAGGGGTGGTCCCAGCAGGTTACTGCAGAGGGGGTGACAGAGCAGCAGCGCAGCCTGACCTGTCCATCACCTGGCCCTGGCTACACACACGGGCCAGAGCCGCTTCAGGCGTTGTCTCTGTTCCCCAGCTCCTCCCCACTGCCCGGGCAGCCCATGGGGCCATGCCCACAGACATGGAGAGGGAGGGGAGGCCAGGCTGGCTGCAGGTCACACCACGAGCTGCAGCCACCCCCGGGCAGCCCCCTCTCACGACACTGCCTGGCCTTCGACAGCGGAGCGCTCCTTCTCCCGGGCATCGCATCCGCATCACCACACTTAATCGCTGCTAATGCATCCATCTCCCACGAACTCGGCTAATTGCTTTCTGAGCCAGGGGCCGTGGGTCCCTGAACCACCCCGCAGTGCCACAGCCCTCATTATGCACTGTGTGGAGAAAAGGAAAACCTTTTCTTCACTTAGGTTTTAAACCTGTTGCCTGATCATTTTATTGATAACCCCTATTTTTGAGAAATAGTGAAAATCCATTTCCTTTTATTCCCCTTTGTACCGCTCTGGGATTTACAGAACTCTATCTTATACCAGCTCTATTGTCTCTCTTCTAACCAAAACAGTCCTAATTTATTGGTCTCTTCGCACACAGAAGCTGTGCTGCACCTTTGATCAGCCTTGTCATCTTTTTCTTTAGTTCAACCACCTCCTTTTTGTGATTGGGCCACCAAAACCGCACACAGCGTTTGCACCAAGACACAGCTTATTATACCCTGGCATAATGCTGCTGCCTGTTGTGTTTTCAGTCTCTTCCCTAATAACTACTAACAAGCAATTTGCCTTATTTGACTGATGCTGGGCACTGACATGACATTTTCATACAACTATCCCCAGAAACTGTGAGGTCACTTTTCCCGAGTAGGAAATATCACGCGTTCTTGTCTGTATTGCTCGGACTCAGCAACATCCCTCTACCGTTTTGCCACCCAGCCACTTGCACAGAGATTCCCCCACAGCCCTGACCGACCAGCTGTAGATTCAACCTATCCCAACTGTCACCGACCATGGCCAGCAAACAAAACTGCGGCAGGCAGAGGGGCTAGTCCATTCTCAGCTCCCTAGCCCAGCCCTCCTGGATGGGGGGCACAACCTAGGTACACCCCCTCGTCCTCCTCCCAACGCATCTTGTTTGACTACTTGTTTCTCTGTAGGAGGCGAGATCCCGGCACCTCTGATCACGAGGACAATGACGACGTGTAAGGGAACAGGGGCCTTGCATTTATTTCCTTTTCTTACGCAGCGGTGTTCTCTCTCTTCGGGGTTTTTTCCTGCCATTTGTGGTTCCCCCCCAGCCTCCCCCGAGGTGACTTTCCACCCTGCCAGCGCGAAGACAAAGCCCATGGAGCCCACAAACACTTGGCCAACGCTACAAAGACGCCTCAAGCCTTTCCGGTGGGGCCAGGGGAGGCCACTCCGCATACCCCCTCCGCGTCCTCTGCTCCTTAGGGGGAATTAAGGGGGGTGCGACGCCTCTGGGCACGTATTGATAAAAGCGGATGAATCCATACGGGGTCGCTGCGGGAGCGCGCAGCAGCGGGAGCGCGCAGCAGCCCC
>NW_010245240.1:1090-14885 GCF_000690775.1 Eurypyga helias | reverse complement strand
GGCCCAGCCAGAGGGTTAGTGGCTACACTCCTGTCTGCAGCACAGCGATCTCGTGGTCCTCCCACCACAACAGCTTTGATCTCCACTCCCTGCCCTTGGTCCCATTTTCTATCTGCAGATCTTTAATACTGTTAGTTCCTCTGTGCCAAGGGCGCATACGAACGAGCCAGACATCTGTTCTGATGCAGCTGTAAGAACTTGCTCGTACATTCAGAAAAGCCCAGGCATTTCCCCAGTTCCTGTTGCACCCAGACGCTTGCAAGATCAGCCCAGGGCCAGAGGTGCAAATCTATCCTTGCTGCCTCTGCATTCCCAAGAAGCACATTCCCAGGAAATCTGACACAGGGGCACTTTCCAAACAAATATAGCCTATTCTGCTGCAGCATGCGGATGAGATAACGCTGTTCCTGTGTTTTAAGTTGTGCTACTTATAGTCAAAGCTGTCTGGCACTTCCTCCGATAAGATCTTGCTTTTGGTTACTGCATCTTTGCCAAGATTGAATGGTTTAGACTTATTTTCTCAAGCCAAACATCTGTCTTAGGCTCTTTTTATTTTTCCTGAGAAGTATCAATTAGAAACAATCAAATACCTCAGAGACTAAGCACAGGGTAAAAAACACGATCTGTCTATTCCAACAAAAACACAGGCATTTTCTCAAGAGACTCCTATGCCTCTGTACTTTAGAGAAAAGACGTGGAATTCAGCAAGTGCTGCCTCAGTGTCAGAACGTGTATTTCATTTTTTCCCTTCTCTGGGGAGCTGAGCAATGCAGGGGTTAAGCAGATCCTCCTAACTCTCCCAGCAAATCAAAGGACTCCAAACTGATTGTTAACTCATTTCTACCTGCCTAATGAAGTTAAAGTAAGGTTGTCAGAGGAGGGGAGGGGGGAAATCATCCAAAGCACTTGGCAGCCCTCTGGTGGGGCTGGCTGCTGCCTCAGCCAGATATTCTCAGGATAAAGCTTCTACGTCCCCTCCTCTGAAGGATTTTCCATCATCTTCACCAAAACACGAGCTGCCTACACTGCACATCTCAGAGCACATGCACCTTCAAATCCATCCTGGGAGAGAGCAAGTGGCCAGGGAGGCACCAAAGGCCATTCTCCCATGTGCTCTCCTCCTTCCCTGCTCGAGGACAGTTATTTGAGGTGTCAGGAACCTCCAGGTGCCAGGGAGAGCAGCCGGTTTGTTGCTGAGCCTTGGAATGGGGTACATAAAATACACGCTCCCTCTCACAGCCTGTACCGACTTAACAGGAGGCTAGGAAGGAGAAAGGTGCCCTGGTCTCCTGGGCACATACTCACGCAGCCTGCAGATGGGACAGTTGTTGGCCTGGTAGCGCAGGGTGTCAGCACAGGAGCTGCAGAGACAGAGGTGTCTGCAGGGCAGAATGAGGGTGTCGCGGAGGTCAGAGAGGCAAACCACACACTCGTTGCTGTTGTCGCTGTTCTCGTCATCTGAAGGCTGCAATGAGAGGCGAGATGTTGGCCTGTGGATGGAAAGGGCCATGCCAAACTGCAAGGGACTCTGAAGCTCGGGGAATTTCCTACCCAAAAGCCTGTGAGAGAGCTGGCATCCTCAGTCCACAGCACTCAGCAGGATTTTCTCAGAGAGAGCAAGCTCCAGCCGACAGAGCCATGCTGCAGACGCTCCTTCCTCTTGGGGCTCTGCTCTGAGCTCACCAAAGGCCTGAGAGCAGGGCACTGTGCTGTGACTTGACGGCACAGCAGTCCTTCCCCAGAGCTGGGCTATGTGCAGAGGGGAGTGCCGGTGGAGCAGGGATCCCCCTGGCAGAGGGGGACCAAGCTCCTGCCTGCCAGCCCGGTGGCTCCCATGGTCAGCAGGGAAGCAGGCTCCCTGGCAGTCCAGCTTTTCTGCCCCTTGTCCACAGAGGGAGAGCGGCCCCAAAAGGAACTGCTTGCTGACTGTGGCAGGCAGCAGCTCAGGCTGTCCCCGGGCCGGACAAAAGGCAGCATTACAGCCATGTCTACAGCCCGGTTTCCACAGGTCGTCTGAACATGCAGAGTGAGTGGTTCTCCTGCCACAGCATCTTTCACCAGTCTCCTGTGCCAGCAAAAGCTTGGGTGCAGCTGCAGGAGAACCAGCCTGGGATGCTCACCTGCTCACAGCTGCCCTGGTAAGAAGGTCAGTATGAACCCATTCAACACAAATGTGCTTCACACTAGTCTTTCAGTCACTCGGAGCCCCATACACTGGATTACAGCCACCGAGCAAGCAGCTGCTGGGAGGGGAACCCCACTCTTCAACCACAAGTGTTCTCTTCACTGACACCTGAGAAGCTCCCAGTCTCCCCACTGATACCACACAAGTTATGCCAACCCTGCACCTTCGCTTGGTCCCACTTCATGAGGCCCGCTTTGGTCACCAGGGCTAACACGTGCTAGGCCACGACCATCCTTGGTGTAAACAGCAACATAGCCACATCCACACCCAGCCTGCTGACTATGGCAGCAAAAGGCTGCAAGCCTGTCTGCCCCGTGACGTGCACTCCTCATCTATTTTGGGAAGGAGGGCAGACTTTGCTTTCCCATTCACACGGTTTGCTAAGCATGCTAGGAAGAACAAAAATGGCCCCAGGCCACTTGTCTGATGGGCCACAAACGTGTGATTACTGATGAAGAGAATCATCACAAGACCCTGCAGGACTCAAACAGAAGCCTTCAATCCTCTTAAACAGATCCCATGCAAGAGAAATCTTTGAAAAGGCTTCTCCCTCCCACCTCTTCAGGTGCTGCCTGTTGGCACAGGCAGAGAGAGATCACAGGATGCTTTGGGCAGGACCCTGCACTGCTCGGAGAGGAAATGCCGCTTGTCTTGCTCTGTGGCTAGTCCTCTCTTTGCACATCACACACTACACACACCAGAGCGGTCTGATCCTGAGGCCAGCACTTGGTAAGTCTGCAGCCCAGATGGCAGCAAAGGGCAGCTCTACATAAGGCTAAAGCAAGCATAAAGCCATCACGTAATCTGCATGGGGCTATGCAGCAAGCTGGGACTCAGCAGGACCTCCTGCTTAAAGGATTCTGGTGTTTCTGGTTACGGCATTTGCATATACATCTCTTAGTAATGCTGTGTTTCTTCCAGCTGGGGAATGCAGGCTGCTCTCTGGACACCAGCAAGCCCTAGAGAGCTCGGTTCCCTGCAATGCTATAGGGACACACAGTTTCCCCTCAAACAGGAGCCACAGGAGCAAAGCAACAAAGCACAGACACTAGGCACAACCACCTCGACTGCAAAGAGGTAGTGATGGGCCCACAGCTGTCTCTGCAAGCCCTAAAATTCAGTGCTCTGCAACACCCAGAGGGCACTGATGCCCTTTTCTCCCAGCAATCCCAGCCCCAGGAAACACCCTCATGAGCCTCACGCTATCTGAAATTATCCCAGCACAAGTCCCACTGCCTGGGCCTTATGACAGCGAGGAACCTGCCACCCCTGGGCTGCTTCAGTGGCTGCAGGAATGACACCGACTTGACAGCCATTTGAGGAAGCATGTCCATGCTGCCCTGCCAAGCTCCATAGTTAAGCTCAAAATCAGAAGGTGCAGGCTGGAAACACACAGCTTAGGGAGCAGGAGATTCCTGAGCACCTTTACCTTGGTCTCTTGGTTGTTTTTGTTCTCGATGCCATAGATCTCCTGAAGCAGATAGCTCACACGGTCAACCTAGGGAAGAAGACACTGGTGAGTGCCAGCTGCCTTGTCATCACCGCTTTGTGATCACCTCCCCTTCCCTCCTTGTGCCAAAATGTCCATGTTACACCCATGGCAGCCAGGTCCCCTAGAGCTGTTGGAAAAATTAACAAACAAATATTGCAACGGATAGCTGAGAGAACAAGTCTCTCCTTGCTCAAAAAGCGATGCCCATACTATCTGGTCTGAGCAGTAAGCCGAACTGGCCAATTTTGTCTCTATCAAAATCATCTAAAAAACAAGTACTCTGCTTGTCTCGGAGATCAAGAGGGAACAAGTATCCATAGCTCAAATAAGCCAGAGGCAATCAGTCTCCCACAGTCCCTTCTTTCTGCGAAGCACTGCTTAACTTTAACCAAGATGAACGTCCACCCGTCTCTGTAACCTCAGGAGAGGTGCCAACGGCTCGTTACTGGCACATCAGTGGCTGCACATCACTTCCCTGTTCATCACCCGGGAACATAAAGTCAGGACAAGACTACTGAAGACAGACAAACCTTAGCACGAGAAGCACTCGAGGGACAACATTAGTGCAGTGTCATTTGTTCCCATCTCCAGGCCCTTGGTGGCACCTCCAAATTGGTGTGTGTGGTGGCAGAAAGTGCTCCAGGCACAGAGGAAGTTGCTCACAGCCCCAGACCTGGGGCGTCCTCCTTGGAGCCATGCCTGCATGCAAACACTGGCAGTTGGCTGCAACTCCTCCGAGCAGCTGAATTAAAGGAGTGAGGCCAGAAAGGCTGACGGTTCAAGTCCCAGTGGGGCAAGCCCCCTCTACACTGTGGGGTGTTCTCCCCTCTTCCCTAGCTTAGCCAGCAAGTACAGCATGAGACTTTTACAGCTGTGAGGAGCAGTCTCTACAGGGATGCACAGCACTACTAGCCCCCCGGGATTTGCTGCCACGCAGCAGCTTCCCCAGAGCAGGCCATGTTCCTCCGCATAAAACCCTGCAGCAGTTAGAGTGAAGGGGTTGAAAGGTATCAGTGACACTCTCACAAACAGGGTCCTGCCATCTCCAGGAACTGTCCAGTTGACACCATACAGAATCAAGCAACCAAGAATCCAGCACTTCACCATCATCAATCCCAGAGCTTTTGGCATTTCCATGTGTAATTAGCCTCTCTCCTCTCCTTTTGTCAAGCCAGGTGCTCAGAAGAGCTTTGCCATGGGATTTCAGTGCTGCAGAAGGCGTCACATGCCAAGATGAGGGCAGGAGCTAGTTATACCCAGCCTGTTTGCTGGTTTAGAAACGCTCTGAGCTGGGACGCAGCAGCTTTAACAAACTAATTCCGGAGTCGCTCTGCTTAACTCAGCGTGCAGCTTACAGACAATCTGTTCTAGGCCTGCATTTCAAGGCAATGAGGTCAGCTGTTGGACTGCTGAGCAAAATCCTCTGCAGTGGCTCACAACTCACCCAGGAAGTTTGGGAACAATTATGTGGGATATGTCCTTTTGTAACTCGACATTTCAAAGACAGTCTTGTTACAGCATCCTGACTCCTCAGAGGATCGTGATGAGCAGCAGTGAGTGCAGAGGTGGTCAGCTCAAAGCAGAGAGGAGGTCAGGAAGGAAAAGACCAAAACCTCTGCAGGAGTCTGAGTTCATTTTAACCGCTTGTCTGTAAGAATTCTGAGAAGCTGATGTCCCAGTAGGAAAAGGATGAGCAGTGCAACATGGCTTTTACTAGAAAGATCTCTAGGTTTTAGAAGAATAGGGGTAAATAAGGTGACTGTCAACAATGCAGCCCTTCACCATCACGTTTCCCCAACCCATCTTGCACCCCATCACCCTTCCAAAGGCTTCTGTTGCTACATATAGCCTCAGCTGACACACACAGGAGCCACCGGCCAGTTTTTTTATCCATCTGTTTGCATTCATCCACTGAATTTCTTTAATCAGATTGGTACGTAGATTATAACTGATCTCAGCTGAGAGAACAAAGCAGTTCAGCTCATTAGCTGCTGCTTCCTGCTCCCAAAGAGCTTTAGAGATTGATGAACACAAAGGGTACATGGGAATCCTGGCAGGGGCAAGGAGGGGAAGGCAAAAGCAAAGCTGTGATGGGGAAGAATGTACAATGTTATACATACGGTTTACTTCAGACATATACTCTATACATCTGCTCTATGCTTTTATGGGTGCAGATGCTACTTCAGTTTCAGTGGTACTGTGTGTTCTTCTAGAAAAAGCTTCCTTCTATTTTAAAAGCCACAGGAGAGAACATAAGCGTGTTACATCTTACAAACTGCCAATAAAAAAAGTACCCACAACCAAACACTGAGTGGGAAGGTTACCCGCTCTGCCAGTAAAGACAGACAAGCACACACTGTCTCACTGCAGGAGTCAGCTAACCATATTGTGGTAGGCTGGGAACTTCCCTGGAGAGCACTTCCAGCAAGACAGCCCTCCATTTGGGGAGCCCGGAGGGCTAAATGGAGAATGGTGCACACACTGCATTAGTGTGCACCGTAACCCAACAGCAGAGAGCTCACAGCCATGTAACCACTGGGTTTTTTTTTTTAAAAAAAAAAAAAAAGGTAAAATCCCCCCAAAACCCCAGGAGCAAAATAAATGAGCAGCTTTTCATCTGCTCACGAATGTTCTTCTCTGATCAGAAGAGTATGTGAGAAAGAGGCACTGCTGGTATGACACTGCTCGGCTCCCTCAGCACTCAGGCAGCCTCTTCCAGCACAGCACGCAAGCTCTCCCTTCGGAGGCATGGCTCTTCTGGATCTTCCCTCTACAAACCTGCCTTTGCATACCCCATAGACTCTTTCCGGATGGTCTCTGCTTGTTTCTATTAAAAATACTTATGGGACCCAGATTGATCAACTAGCCAGGAGGTTATGCTGCAACATAGCCAAGTTAAACACCAAGGAAGGGAGGGGAGCGCAGGTCAGCCTGGGACACACAGGGCTCAGAACAGACTGGAGCAGCAAGTAAGTCACCACTAGCACTGGGATAAAGCTCCGGCTTGATATTGCTGTCAATGGGCATGAGCAAGTCTGAAGGACAGGCTGTGAATCTCTGCACAGCACTGGTGAGGCAGATCGTGAATTACCAAATACAGTTTTGATATATGATGGTAGTTAAGCGGCTCTTGTCTGTCCTGGGGACTGGAAGGAACACCTCAGAGCAAAAAGTGTCTAATCAAGGCACTTGATTAAGATCTTCTTAGTAGTAAAAGGCTTTTTAATTCAGATCAGAAAACCCTAGCCATCAATCACAAGCAGATGAGGTCAAACATGTTTAAAGCAGAAACACAGCACATGTTTAAAGGTGAAGGGATCAACCACTAAAATCTCTTCTCTTTCTCCAAGACATTTAAGCTTACCCCAGCAGCAGGATTACCCCCAAATTTCCTTTCAGAAGCTGGAATCCTCAGCAATCTTAGCAGTTTGCAATGGCTTATGTATTTTTCTCTGTGCAAGACTGGATGCAATTTATATCTTGATAAGGCACTACACTGCTTGTGTGCATCGCACCACATGAGCATGAGCTAAAAAAGGGCTACAGACCCTGACGTTTCCCTGTTTGCCAGTCTCCCTTCTTCCCTTCCCCTCCTAACGCATGCAGTCTGGTACATAACCAACAGCTTCAACGCAAGACCAGGCCTGTGGCGGCTCAAGTACCAGGATACTCGTCGGGGACAGGCAAGATGAGCCAGAAGGTCTCAGTCCCTGGGATGCTCGGAAGATACCTTGGGCACAAGGAAGCTTGTGCCAGGAGAAGACATGCATAAGATCCTCTAGTATCTTCACACATGTGGAAAGCTAACGTTTTTTAGCCTCCAGGTAGGACACTGGGAGCCTGCAAAGATACCCTCCTACTCCACAAAACACAGAACCTAAGCAGGTCAGGCAGTGTCAATGAATAGATATTGCTTCCCACTACCTAACACATCCAGCACTTTAGCTCATTTATGCAAACCTATTTTCTTAGGCCTTAAAGACATGGAAGCATCAGTATTGTGCTTTCCCAGTTCTGTATTCAAGCGTCAAATGCCAAGAAAGCAGGAACATATAGGGAAGACTGGATCTATACATAGTGCCTGCCTCCCAGAAGAGCACAGAGAGACCTGCACCGTGGCTCTGCCAGTCCCATATTTGCTCCCCCAACACACATCTGGCTGTGCAACAACCAACCCCACGTCAAGGGTGGCCAGCAGCTCGCTGTCGTTGCTTGCAATGTCTGAGCTAACGAGGTGAGACTGCAGGTTCTCAGTGAATTAACACTGCAGCTTCCCACTGGGTACAGCCGGGCACCTGGGGGACACCAGCAAATGTTTAATCAGGCTGTAGATAGAAACAAGTACTTACGATCTGCTTCTGTTTTAACGGTTTCACAGAAAAACTGCCATCCACGTGCTAGCAGGGGAAAAAAAAAGGACATGCATTAAATAGCTGAAGTGTACAAACTAAGACAGACTTATGATCAGAGTTAGTCTCTGCTAGCTAAGGGGAGGGTGGCGTATGTATAACCAGGACAGCCGGAATGGCAGTCATTCCCAGCAGTTGGTGGGAGAGGGTACCAGAGTGCTCCCTGTCTGCTCCAGTACAGAGCTAGTTGAGCTTGGCTCAGGGTTAAACCTGGCTGAATTAAGTCAAAGCGTACACAAAATCCCCTGTCACACTGCATGCTTTCAGGCTGCAAGCTGTCCACTGGCTGCAAACACTTCTTCAGCACGTCCAGCAAGACTTGGCAGGGGATATTTGTTAACACCCTAAATAACATCCAGTTACAGAGCCACTCTTGAGCCGAGACCCCCAAGACAGCCGGGGGCTGACACAAGTCCCACGTGCTCCACACTGCCCTCTTCAAAGCTGCAGTGACTGCCTCCTGCCTTTCATTTGCTCAGTGGTGGCAGGCACGGCTGGAACAGTTCTGTGTATACCTGGTGTCAGCTAGTGACAGGAACGGCGTGCCATTTCTGTTTTCTCAATCACTTGCACAGGCCAACTAAAATGAACCAAACCAACTCCTCTGCCACAGTCTAGAGAGCAGGAAAGGAGGTTTAGGGGAAACTCCAGCAGGCCCTGCTGCTGTGAACAGTTGCAGAGGTGCATCTGTCGTCTGCTGAAGGAGTTTCCGAAGAAAGGGGCAACAACATTGCACCAAAAACCAAAACGGTCCTGTTTTCCAAGCAAACACAAAGTGCCAAGTTTCTGGTTCTGGAAGAGCTACAAGGCCAGTCTACACATAGCATCAAGGTTACTATTCTGATTTAAAGATATATATAAATAGCAAGTTACCAAGGCCTGCTGGTCTGTCTGTCCTCTGAGCATACTGTGGTGATCAGCAGCAGTGCCTACTAGCAAGGACCTCCTCCGGATTTGTGGGCCTACACTTCAAAGGCTGCAATTATTCTAGGGATGGAGGCTATATTTTAATCAAACAGGGAGGAGAAAACTCAACAAGCACTTTGCCCTGTGACTTTTTATTAGAAGAAAGATTTTGATCTTGTTTTAAGCACTCAGTGGAAGACAAGAAGTAAGAAGCGGCCCCACCAGAGAGCATCTCCCTCTCACAACACACACAGACCAGAAAAAGAAGGAAAGTGCTTTCAATCCTTGAGCTCAGACCCAGACACAGTACATAATCCAGCAATAATGGAATGGCCTGAGCAGCTTTAGTTGGTTCCCAGGTTTGTTGCATACCTTGTTCAGCTCCCTGAACATTAATGGGGCTTTTGCCATCACCTTTGTGCATCCAGAGAGCTCAGAGGTTCTGCACAGTACATGGAATTCACCTATTAACCTTGAAATCCTCCTTCCAAAGCTGGAGCAGTTCAAGCCACTTTCCAATCTCATGAGACAGAAATTTCCAAAGCTTCATTTCTGCCAGGATGCTAACACATTCCCAGTAAGTGTGTATTTTCCTACTTTCTATAAGGTGCTATGATCAAAAGCTGGCCACAGGATGCTAGAACAGGAAGCTGGTTCAAATCCAGGTCCAAGTCAGAGCTCTACTCCCTGACCACTGAGGCTGGGCTTCCTGCAACGGCAAAATGTTTGGATATTTGGAAAACAGTGGCTGGACACATTCCTTTGTAAGTAAAAATACTCATGTCATCATATCCAAAGCCTAATCTTACCTGGCTACAGGCAAAAAGCTGTGAAAGCAATAGCCAGAGGAGCACAGGTGAGTGTCACAGATGAGGAAGGCAAGCATGCGTAGAACACTTCAAAACCAGGCTGTAACATGCAGGAAGCTGGTGGTCTCATCTACTTTTCTTTCTTCAGAAATGGCTGAACAATCATTTTGCAAGGCTAGGGGGTCTCTATCTACAGTACTTTCCCACCAAGGTGACAGAGGGACTCCAAACACTACAGCCTCCTCAAGGACCCACTGCCCACGCTGTCCTCTCCCAGGTGCTGCTGAACAGCTGAGGGATTCCAGTGTGTTTTGTTCTTCCAGATCAGCTGGAGGAGGAAACCAGAAGAATAACATCCCTGTCCTGGTCCCACGGCGGCTGCTGCAGCTGCCCATCTCATTTCTGAGAGATCTCTAGGAGTAGAACTACCTAAGGAGCCTGTGCTCAGAGCAGCCTTTCTAACACAGGAAAACTCATTTTCTTCACATACCAAGTCCAACAAAAAAGCAACCTAGAACACTCAGAGCATCTTCCAGGCACAAGGCTTCCTTAGGACTGACTGTGCTTCCCATGCCCTCTGACTCAGCTTGTCACCATCCACATTATCCACCCAGGAGGATCAGAATAATCATGGCAACTTGCTCAGGGATAGGGTAGGTACCAAGATGACTGAGAAAAAGAAGTCAGCCACGTGCCAGCCTGGAAGCAGGGAATTTCTAGCAGCACGGCATTGATGTTGCTCCGCTCCACATGCCCAGCTCTGCTCCAGCATCTCTTGCATGTCACTACAAGTATCACTTGCCCAGGCCATGTGTCTGTAGTATCACCACAACCAGACACAACATGGTGCAGTTACAGATCCTGCTACTGTTTTCAGGGTGCAATTATCATGGGAAGAAATTTTGTTATCAAGGCTTGTGCATACAGCTTGGCTTAGCCTTACCATGCAGGGAGCACTCAGCTACACCACACAAGCCACTGAAAAGTTGTGGAGCTCAGAGTCTTTGTGCAGGATGTATCCTAATTCTTTAAAAGGGCTTGGTCCTACGTGTAAACTACGGCAAAACAATGGTGCAACAGGGTCTGGACACAGCAGATCCGGTTCTGTAAAGAGATCATGAGGCTCTGGAAAACTGCACGGAAGCAGCCATGGACAACACCTTCCACCCTCAAACATCACAGCCATTGAGGCACTGCCTCTCCTCACAGACAGGAAACAGCAGCTACAATTATCTGAGTGACCAGCTCAGGTACAAATGAGAATTACAGGCTGCACAGGAGCTGCTGCAAGCAATTAGTTGTACTATAATAGCACTCAGGAACTCCAGTCACGGGCCAGAACTCCATTGTGCTAAGCATTATGTAAACACAAACTAATAACCCATGGAAACGTTTACATACACAAGGACAGGGAGAGAGGGAAGGAAAAAAAAGAACTCATTTACCTTTTCAAATGCAGCCAGAAGAACATGGGCATGACCCATTACCTCAACCATCACTGCAAAAAGAGAAAGAGCAGTCCTGGTTAAACCCTGAAAACAGCACAAGCATAAACCCACCCTGAGCTGAATTTTAGTCCATTCACAATTTCTAAACTGCCATCTGTTCGACTCTGATTTCTCTTGCAATTTAAAACTTTTCTTATCTTGTCATCAGGTTGGTTCATCTCACACGCCTGCTGGGCTCCATGGTGGGCCCTACACAGACATGGCTTCATTACTTGGGTGCTCCGAACTACTCCATGTTGTTTTCAGAGTTTGGAAAGGGAAAGTAAAAGGAAGATCTCTGTGGGACTCCACTCTCCCCTCAAATTTCTGTTTTTAATCACCTGAGTTTATCAAAGAGATTAATAAATCCATCTGGTTTAACATCAATTGGCAGCCCATCCAGGTCTGGCACTTACACTTTATTTCAGACTAATCCCTACATGCTTATAAAACATTTATTATCGGTTTTGGGTAGTGAAACATCTCTGTGCAGGTCTCTGATTTTTTTCCCCAATGACAAACATCACATCTTCCCTCTTCCAAACCTGAGGCTTCACTCTTACTTGAATAGGATCGAGAAGGGGCCGACAGAGATTTCGGTGCTGCACTCATGGCTCCCTCAGCAAATAAAAACACAGAAAAGAGGAAGCCGAGGTACAATCCCAGTCTCACCGGCTCAAGACTCTAGAGTTCTGTTCAGCTCCAACTGGTTGGACCCTCTACTTAATTATGCTCAGACTCATCATGTGGAAACGGGAGACGGAGGTTGTGGAGGAGTCACCGAAGGGAAGGCATGTAACCACCTCGCCCTGCCTGGACCGACGAGTACCTGTGCTCAGCACATGCAGAAGAGCTGGCAGACGCTACTGTCAGCTCTGTGCCAGGAAGTTAACAGCAACTCCTGTGCTGTCTAAAAGGGAGAGGAGCTTGACAGCTTCCTCTGGGCCCCCAGAACAGCAAAGGCAACGAGAGGAACCATTTACTGGACTACAGCACCAAGACCATGTTTGGAACCAGCAGCACGTGGGAGAAGAGAGTCCATGCCTGCAGATTTGCCGGGTAGCCAGTATCGGTAACGGCAATTTGGGTGCAGTCAGGCCCATAACAGCATGCAGAAAAGAGGGCTAAAACTGGGAATTCAACTGCTTGCTCCTCCCACTGCCAGCCAAGAGCAAGGCTGTTCTAGCTCACTCAGTAAGGGAAATTCAGGTCCCTCCCTGCAGTTTGAATAGCCAAGAAAGAGGTAAGGGGCATCACTTCCCTTCATATCCTCCATGGCCTTCAAGCAGCGCATGTTGCTGGAGCTGTGCGACCCCGTTCAGTGCAGCACCTTCCCTCCCTGAAGGGTTTCTGTACCTTTCCCTGAGAACAATCCCGCTGGCAGGAATGGGAGAGGGCTAGCACTGCAAGCTCACGTTCTTCCAGGCACACAAACATCTCCTGGCAGAATTCAGCCCAAACCAACATCTCTCTGACTGCTATGTTAATTTGCCATCCAATTTTATTTAACGCAAGCAGTTACAGGCCAGCTGTAATTTTCCAGATGCTCCAAACACATAAGGCCAGCTCCTTCCAGTCCCATCAGTTAAAAAAAGAACCAAAATCCACAACAATATCCTCAAATCTTGCTCAAGTGTCACATATTTTTCTGCTGATACTCTTTCCAGGAGAGGATTTAAAAGCAATTGCCTTTCCAGGTTATTAAAATAGATGCCAGTAGACTATTGGCTAAGACTGGGCATGGTATGTGCATAAATGTATGCTTCCCATGCTGCCTCCTGTTCTATTTTTGGTCTTCTAGGCATGCCCAACATTAGAAAGTACAAATACCGTGCCAAAAGCTCAATAAACAGAGGAAGGTGTTTTATATTTATGGTCAAGATATATACATATATGACAATTTTACTAATAGTGCCTGAAATTACTTCTAAAGTGCATCTATTTTTAGTGATTTCCTTTACGTTGCACTGTGCTTTGTTAGTCACACTGTAAATTTGGTTCATTCAGTTCTATTTCATTCTGCCTGAAGGACTGTAAAATAATGCAATGAGTTTCTGGACACTTTCACATCTGCAACAAACGACAGCGAGCAAATCAAGAAATCAAGAGCCCCCAGTTTCAGAGAAAACGTGACTTCCTTGTGCCTTTTCATCGTTGATGCTCAGAATGAGTGCAAACACACAGAACCCAAAAGCACACCCCACCTAAGGAAAATACTGTGCAGGGTGAGTGAATCCAATTCACTGGACTTCCCTCCCCAAAATGGCAATGTGCTTTAAAAATAATCAACTATATTATTTCTCATCAAAGGTTATGTTCTTTTATTGCAACCGTTCAGCACTCTTCAGAAATAGGAAAATTTTCTACTGCTGAATGAAGCTGCATTTGCTTGAAAAGTGGCCTGTGCATTTTAAATCCATTTCTTTCTCTCTGACCATTCCTAGGGGAGGGCCCACCCTACAGTTAGCAGAAGGTTTTATGAAGAAAACTTACCCCTCAAAGAGGGA
>NW_010245240.1:0-1059 GCF_000690775.1 Eurypyga helias | reverse complement strand
TCTTTCCCTTGCAAACTGCAAATGCCAAACCCAAAGAGAAAGGAAGTAATTTGCTCCATTCTGTGCCTGGCACTGGTAGCAGAGCCAGGTGCCCTCCTAAACACTGTTCCAACACTAAATACCTAGACATTCTTCCTGCAAAAAAATGGAGGCTATTTTTAAAAGCATGTTTTTATGTAAGAACCTGCGTTTAGTTGGGCCCTTTTAATACAGGGAAGTTAAGGTGAACTCCTGAAATGTTTTTATTCTGGAAAGGCTCCCCAGGCCTTTGCGATGAGTAAAATGTTTTGATCATTGAAGGAGGCCTGCCCTGATGGAGCCACATAACCTCCGAGAGCTGGAAGACCTAGGGAGCACACCACCATGCTTACCATCCCCTTCATCCACCACCGCTCGGATGACCACAGGGAACACGCCACGATCCAAGTCAAAGTTCAGCTGAGGGAAAGAAACGAGAAGAGGTTAGACAATTCAGGCTTGCCCGAAAACAACGCTCAAGACAGCACTAGCATCAGAGGAATGAAGGGCCCCCTATCCCTGGTTTCAAAAGGTCACAACACAGCAGAAGGATTTAAAATTCAGGCATCAGCCTTCAAAGGGAGTCAACAAAAATAATACAACATATATATATATATATGGACATGGCACTGAACACCAGCTGTGGCTAGCAAAGCAAAGGATCTCCACTTGAATTTTATATGGTATATAATTCTCAATACTTCATATATCCTAAAAGTCTCCTGAGCGATTTGTAGTAAGACAAGTTTCTCAAAATGTATCTAGTGCCACAGTTTTGTTTGCGTATGGTAGGATATATGGTAGGTTGTAACAGGGCAGGATGCATTCTGCTCCCTGCACCACAAAAGGAACCTGGCTCTTGTATGAACTTCTTGAAGACATAGAGAAAAATCTGTAAAACTTCCAAGCTCACATAACACTTTAAGGAAACACCAGACTGATTTCCATCTCTTGGCAAGTTATGCAATTCAGGTCTTTGACCTTCTAATTGGCAAGAATGAAAATGCCATCCATTTGGGATGCCATCGAGAGGGACCTGGA
>NW_010245239.1:0-23041 GCF_000690775.1 Eurypyga helias | reverse complement strand
ATATATGTATATAATACTAGATATTTTCAGAAAGTCAAAAAAAAAAAATTTCTAAAAAAATTTACAATTTCCAACTTAGAGAAAGTTGCCAGAAGATGGAGAGGTGGAAAAAACACTCTAAGGTCTGTGCCACCTGAGACAGGGGGATATATGTGAGTAAGATAACAGTCAAGATGTTCCAAGTTCACCTTCCTCACTCCTTTAGCTACCATTCTATTTCATGAATGCCCAGCATTAACTGAATATATTAGAAATGTTATGTAATTTACATGATACAAAATCTTAACACTGTTTACATTCCATTGTTTACAGATTGTAACTTGACTGGAAAGGGCAGGTATGATGATGTATAAAACTGAAGCTACTAAAATAAGAAATGAAAAGCTTTTGATACATATTTGCACAACCTCTCTTTCTAACAGCTGTTTCCAAGTTCTGGTTAAAGCACCTATTTTTATTTCAGCTTAAGGCTAGCCTTTTCTCTGTACAGAGATTGCCAAATGTGACAAACCATAAACTGTTTGTCAGCAATTTAGAGCATGGTGAACACAGCGCTCCATGCTGAGTTTATGGGTGAGTTATGCTGACTGCTCTATTAAAGAAGTCTGTACTTAATCATTTAATCAATTGAAGAGAGAAACACTTTCAATTTTCATGTGATCAAGCCCACAGTTATGTCAGACTGACAGCAGTATTTGGCAAGCAGCTCTTGCTTCTCTTTGGAGAACTGTAAAGGAAAAATGAAGTAAGTTAAAGAGCAAGGCTTTTTTTCATTGTCAGCGAACAGTGGAAAAACAAGGGTGAATTCTACATCTGAGATACAAAAATGACCACAAGGGAGTTGTAGGTGAAGATACTCCTCTTGTCTCAGCTACGATTGGAAATGAATTCTTAAATAATAGATTAAAAAATCTATTTCTGGCATGGGGTGTAGAGACATCACAGAAGATACCAGACTGCTGGGACAGGTCTCTAGTTGCAGTTTGTGACCACTCGGCACAGATGCTATTGGTAGCATTTAGACCTCAAATCTTTACATGCTGCTTTAAGAAAATTCTCACAACTGGTATCCTGAAAACAGTTTCAGTTAATTTACTGATACAATACTGTAGCCTGATAGATTGCATAAGTAAGTACAGCTGTTTTACTGTAAAGCAAAAACAAGCCTGGAAAAGTCCTGGAATAAAACACCCTGAAGCTGAAAACCTTTCATCAGTTAGCAGTAATATTTTATACTGATTTTTTTAAGTATTTTTGTTTACCTATCCAGTTCTTCACATTACTCCAGAATATCCTTACAATTGAGTTTCATGTTTCCAGTTATCCTTTGAGGTCAGAGTCTGATTTATTAACTTGTCCTAAATATAAATTGAAAACGTTTGGCAGCTGGAGCCTTTCGTATTTATGCTTCACTATTACAGAATCAGCTTCTTATTTATATTCAGCAATCAGAATCCTATTTGGGTTTTTGAATCAAAACTGAAGAGACGTGTTTGATGCTGGTTTTAATTCTATCAGACCTGAGAAGTTTAATGGGACTTTCTTTCTGAAATATGATGTAGAAAAATTATTATGAAAGATCATTACCTTCTTTTAATGATTAGTGCATTGTCAGACCTTTGAAAACATAGAGCAATTCAGAAATCTCAAACATTTATTCACATAAAGTTTATTTTATGCGGGAGGAGGGAGTGAAATGAGATACAAGAACTCTAATACATAAAAATTGCATGAAATATAGCCCCTTAGTACATAGATGGAAAAGTCTCCGTAATTCTGGGTCATTCTGACACAAAATTAGCCTGCCCTTATGAATAAAACCAATATATCAAACCTTAGCAAAACCTTGTCCTAGATTCTTATCTTCTTGTTAGCTACCTCCACCCCTACTGACTTCTCTCCTCAGAAGATTTCCTGCCCTCTTGTTTTTCTCCTCAACTTTCCTGTTTTTCTGTTTGGTATGGAAATTGAATATAATTTCGGTTGGTATGGAGCTGAATAGTATTGAGCAGCTAGGAAGTCTAGCATGTGACCTTAATATGCTCAAGTACTGACTTGCAATTTTAGCATAAAATTTTTATCTTTGAATTTACATGTCTTTAGGGTTAACTTTTTTGGGGGTTTGGAGAATTTTTCCATCCCTACTGATTGATTCTTTGTGTGGGGGTTGGTGGGCTTTTGGAGGAATAGAAAAGAAAGAACAGTGGCACTCACATGACCCCAACACTACTTCATGCCATTGGAGAAAAACTGAGTTGTAAAATAGATGTCCAAAGGCTAATTAAAAAGGATCAAGTAACGATAGTGAATAATTGCTCTTTCTGCTGTGGAAGGGAATCCCCACCCAATTTTGCAACTGCTGCCAGGGACTTGCCTCAAGCTTTCTGTCTTCTTGTAAGAGGGGAAGTGGAGAAGCTAATGACTAATTCCAACACGGTATTTACCTCCATTTTTGCTACCCCATTTCCAGGCATTAAAGCCAAAACAAAATTTGCTTTCAGGGTAATATACTTCTCTCTAGGTCTTTTTCAGTGCAGTTTTTCAGGGTTTTTTTTTAGCCTGGAGAAAAAATTCTTTTGCCCCTTGTGGAAAGCAGCCTCTCTAAAGAAAAGAGTGATTAGACCTGACAGACAGCAATGTTAAATAGAAATGTAACATATAAAAAACAGATGATGAAAGAAACAGCTGTCACTGGGCTAGACAAATGAAGCCCTTGCAAAATGGCCCCAGGCAGGCCTTACTGGGAGTATATGAGGATATAAACTGTGCTCACTGAATTCTCTGAATTACCCTTTCCTTCTCCATGAGAAGCTGTAAATGCCTATTGCAATCATCATCCAATGGCAGCTGGTATTGGCAAGGGGGAAGGAGGCCGAATGGGAAAGGGGTTCCTTCTGAGTGTGCATGATGTACTTTTGCTAAGACTTCAGCTTTTCAGCCCAGTGCTTTTTTCACCTGAGAAGAACAAGCCTCGTTGTTCCCAGGCACTCCTTTAGGCTTGGTGTAGCTCAAAGACTGAAGTCTGTGTTTTTAAAGAATATTTGATCTGTGTTCTGCAGGCTGTGAAATAAAAAATACTCTTGAATGCTAATGTCATCTCCTTATGCAGAAGGCAACTGTTGCGTATGCAACAAAAGCCTAGCCAGGACTGAAAACAAGGAAGAATAAAAAATACATCTGTCACATCCTGCTACAAATTTCCGAGACATCCATTCATCCACCAGAAGTGTTTATTTTCACCCTCCTGTCTCAACAAGACCTAGAAGAAAAAGCTGAATGAGGGATGCTGAAAACATTTACTCATGGAAGAACATTGTTGGTAACAATTTGCTAAGAGAAAAAAAAAAAAAGCCCATGGGAAATGCTCTAGACTGAACCATATTTTGGGTTTGGTAAGCTCTATGTGCAACTAGACTCAGCTGATCAGGTCAGAGAATCAAATGGTGAACAGCATTGTTCCAAGATGCCAGAAGCAATGGCAAAAGTACATTTTCCTGCTAAGATGCCATGATGGACAGGTGTTTATGAAAGATTTTTGGGTGCAACGTGCACGCCCTGTTTCTTAATAGCTTAGTGCTGCCAGTTGCTCAAGTATGGTATAAGAGGTCATCAAAAGGGCAACAATGTCATTTCAGATAAGTCTACTGAGCTTTGTCTTCCTCGCTGTCATATTGTGACATAAGTTTTGGGAAGGAAGAGGCAGCTTTCCCCAGCAGCTTATTTGCAGGTAATAGTCACGTATCTGACATGCAAATGATGTTGAAATCATGGAAGTTAGTATGTATATATCCTTTTTATATGTATGTGTGTGTGTATAAATATGTAAATACATGTAATACTTATATATGTTAATATATATAAAACTACTGACACTGAAATTTTGGGCTGGAATGAGCTGTGGCAAAAACCAGAGATATGAAAAGCAGGAGGCAGGTCTTTGCTTTGTCCTCTTGAGAAAGGAGACAACAGAATACTTAATCCCTTTGCCCCTTCTTGCCCTGAGCTCACTGCAGTCAGAAGGGTGTGCAAACTCAGGCATGTTATGATTCATTCTGTATGTGTCATCTGGTAGAACTTAGCTGTAAATGCAGCAGTCCAAATTACTGCATAGTTTATAACATAGCCTAAAGTGCTGATCTATACTATTCTTTCTGCCCTCTTTCCCCCCTTATGGCATGTTACAGAAGTTCTCAGGAGCGTAAGGAAGACCATTAAGGATGATCATTAAGCCTACTGGAAGTAGGTAAGCAACTTAAGGTACAGGTATTATCCCACTCGTGACTACCTGACAAAAGCTCACTTTTTTTCCCACCAAGGAAAACTAAGATATAAAACCAGATCAAAGATTTCTCAAAGTAACAAAAGAATGCCCAGCCCTAATTCATCACAGGAAAATTACACTGTCTAATGTGTGCTTCCTTTCATTCAGTTTCTCAGGATCTTTGAAAAACAGCAGCAGTCAGTCTGCCAAAGCAGAGGATCTACCTGTAGAATAAGAAAGAAAATGATTCACAATCACCCAACAACCTGAGCTCCTATAGGCCTCAGGAACCTGATCCAAAGTCCATGAAAAGCAACAAAATCCTTTCCATGACTTGCTGGATGGGGAGTACTGAACTGGTATTCACATTGTCTTCAATATCTGCTTCTTAACTGGAGAAACAGAACAGCAAAATACTTGAACAGAATACGGCACCAAAGCACAGTGCAACTGTCCAGCCATTGACTGAGCCTCTGAAATTCTGCAGCTCACCTCAAATGCTGGATTAAACTATGCCCTTTAACTGGGAGCCTGCTCTACTGTGGCTTGCATCCAGGTGTCTGAGTTTGGCCTCGGTTCTCATTAGCTGGGGTTCATTAGCCAGGATCAAAGAACTGCTCTTTTCAGTTTGAGCTTTGGTAACCACAGCCTAACCACAGGTAACTTTTGGAGCAGCTGACATTGTTTCCTAGCTAGCTGGTTCTTCAAGCCTTCATCTGTAGCTTTTGGCTCCTCCCTTACTTCCAGATGTTGTCTTTTGACATCAGATTTAGATGCTTTCTGATTCCTGCTTCATTTGTTCCATTTCATCTTCTGCCTTGACTCTGACCACAGATGTTGTGAATTAAAGGATTCTTCTTCATTTCATTACTTATTTCTGCTGTCTTCCTTTCAGGTGACACCGGTATGCAATGGTTTTAGTATTTCAAATCAGTGTTTGCCAGGAGTTTTGGAAAAGCACTCCACTTGCAGTGGTAAAAGACTTTTCATTAACAATGGGCTGAAGCTCACTGGCACAAGAATAGCAACAGGCTCAGGCTATGTTTTTAGTGAGCGACAGGTATCCCTTGAGCAGAGAGACAGTGGGACTGTGCCTTAGGGAGAATCTTTCAGCAATGCTATCATCTTTAGGGAGCAGAGATTGGCAATTTAAGCACTGAGATTTCCATGGTTTTCTCTGAAGAAAAATGAAGTTGATTCCCAGTGAAAGAAGACAATCTGAGAAATCCTATTAGCAAATGTGCATATATTTGTTCACAGGACCTGTGACATGGGGAGCAGAATACACACTCCCTCACCGTTATTTTGACAATGCACCTGAATTTTCCATGACAGACCACATCCAAGGAGTAAAAGTGTCATTTATTCCCCTTGCTCATTAAATCGTTGTTTTCTCTGAGGCTGCCTGTGTAAAAACTAGCTAATTGCAACATGGATCATTTTATTTATGGTACAGACAACCTTGTAGTAGAACTTGAATAGCTTCTTTCAGGTTCCCAAATAGTTGTGAAGCAGTGCTTGATATGATAAAAGAAGTACCAAAACAGAGGTGAAAGCTCTCTGGTCTTTTCATAGGTATAATAATCCACCATTTTCTAATAGGTACCTTTAAATGCTGGTTTGGATTCCTTTCCTCCTTGAATCCCCAATGCCACTGCTGGTTTCTAAATTAGATTGACATTCTAAATCAGATTGTCCAAATCTGAAATACTTCAGGTATCTTTGTTAGGTGTGCAGTGCTCAGCATCTTTGTAATGGTTTCATGAGCTTCTAGAAAACTGATTTGATTCAGATGCCTGCCTTTATTTACCTGTCTTAAGGAAGAAAAGTCAAGTTGTTTACAATAAGTAAGTAATGGCCAAGTGCTAGTGTAACTGGTCTGCAACTACTTAGAAGTCAAGATCTGGCTGCACTTAGATGTGACATGAACTTGAGTGTTCAAGTTGAAAAGGGTAGCATGGGAAAATCCTCCTTGCTTTATCTTGAAATGTGATCTTCTGGTCACATGGCCTCAGAAAGAAGTAAGACATGCTCATTCTTGAAGAATTGTTCATTCCAAGAGGGGGAAGTCAGGGTTGACATATACACCAGAAGCTGTGGTAAAAGCTTTCACCTGGTAGGACTAACTACAACTTTGTAAACAGAAGGTGTTCTTTCCTCTCTCATAAATAACTGATATTCTTCCATTCAAACCACAGTATTATAGCAAACCTGGTATTTCTGGTTGCACACATAAATTTGCTCTTCCTTATTAAATCTTTCTATTGCCTCTCTGCAGAGATTTTTGTGGCAGTATTTATTATGGATTCTGTATAAAAATAAAATGGGGGTTTTTAGTATTCTTAGCTTTAACCTCAAATCATTGTATAATGATATTATGGGTTAACATGAATAAGCAAGTCTAGTTATAATTGTTTTTACTGTTGACAATAATGTGTAGTTTATATATCCTGAAATAAAATGGTATATATTGCTTCAAGGACTCATGCCAATCACAGAAGTAAATTGTGTCACCCCTTTAGCAACAGTGGTTCCAAGAAAGCACTTTCATGGATTTAAGTTATGTGTCTAATTACTAGAAAAGAGCCCTGAAGGACTGTGTGTTTTATAAAAGCCAACAATTCTGTTTCGAAATGGAGTACTACAAAAATGGAATAATATCCCATACCTAGCATAGATTGTACTTAAAGAATTATTTTATTTACACTTCATTCATATTAGGAACCTACCTCATGCAAAATAATTAAATTTTCTAAGAAATCACTGTTGTTTCTTTCAAAATAAAAGTCCTTAAAGGTCTGTTCATCTTCAAATATGTTGAAGGCTTATAGGTAGGTCTTGCTCTTGAAAACTTCTGCCCACAGGTGGTTCTTCTCAACCACAGAGATTCAGTGAGGTATAAAAGAGTTAGCCAAGCAGATGCAACAATGAGTTAAATCATCAACCTCCACATTATAAGCACATACATAAGCCCCTGAAATTCCTACAAACAACAACACAGTGAAAGGAAGTGTTTAGGTGCTGCCTTACTAGCCTGGGTGGGGGTTTCCTCATAAGTTTCCAGGCACACATGGAAATTACAAGTTCATTGATCTGACTGTTCTTTGTGTGCAATTTATTTGTCAAACTACAATGGGACTAGTTCTGCAAACTGACTCAAAAGGTAATCCCCATCAGAGCCACCTCTCTTCTGACTCTCCCTGGCTTTCCTCCCAGGATATTAACTCCCCAGTAAACAGTCCTGCATTGATTATATCCTTTACAGCAACCTCCTTCCTTCCCCCAAAAGAACAAAGCAAAGTCTTGTCCATGTGACTTCAGATTTGAAGGAATTATTTTTTGAAAGACTCAAAAAGCTGTATAGAGTGTAGGACTGCGTACAGTGTTGATGTAGTAACAGTCTATGAATAGTTAGAAATTTGTGAATAAGGTCAAAAATACAACTCCCATTTCTAGGATCTGAATAGTGCATGATAAACCTGACCTCTAATCTCTTGACTTGTATTTGCCCTCTCCAAATGCAAGGTTGTTTTAATTGTGAGAGAGGGTAGAGAGGAAGATTCCAAGTTTGGGAGATGTGAAGATAAAGAACAGGAGGTGGGGAAATTCCCAGAGAACTGTGCAGCAGTAACCCAGAGACACTTCCATAGACTCATTGGACAGTTGAGGTTAGAAGGAACCTCTGTAAGTCTCTAGACTAATGTCCTGCTCATAGCAGGGTCTGTTTTGAAGATAGATCCTGTTGCTCAGTGCCTCATTTTGA
This sequence comes from Eurypyga helias, assembly GCF_000690775.1. NCBI lineage: Eukaryota > Metazoa > Chordata > Aves > Eurypygiformes > Eurypygidae > Eurypyga > Eurypyga helias. The sequence goes on along the minus strand of NW_010245239.1, from coordinate 15,017 downwards.
CTGAGTTTTAAAAATGTGAGGAAATCCAACAGTCTCTGTGGGTATCTATTCCAGTGTTGCACCTCTCTTAACTGAATATATTTTTCTATGTCTAACCAGAGTGTCCTTTGCTGAAATCCATCATATTTCACTGCAAAAGTTTGACAAGACTCTAGTCCTGTTTTCTCTGTGATCCTCTTCTGGGTAACTGAAAACATAAACAAGATTCCCTCCTGTCCTCCACGTAGTCTTTTCTTCTCCAAGGTGACCAAATCCAGCTCTCATAGGCACTCTTATACATCATGTGCTCCATGGACTAAGTGCAGTATGCCAACATTTTTCTTGCATGAGAAGTCCATAACAGGACACAGTACTGCAGGAGGAACCTCAGAGGGGCTTGGCAGCAGGGAGGAATCACTTCTGTTATCCCACAGGCAACAGTCTTGCTAATACAGTCCTGGATGCATTCGGCTTTCATCGTCACAAGGACACACTGCTGACTCAGATTCAACTTACCACCAAGACAGCTCAGTCCTTCTCTGCAGAACAGCTTTGCCGTCAGTGAATCCCAGCCTGGACTGAGGCATGGAGTTATCCTGTCCCACATGCAAGTCTGTGTTTGCCTTTGTTGGGCATCATCGGGTTTCTGTCTGACATTTTCTCCAGCCAGTTGACACGGTGCTGAGTGTCAGCCCACCCTCAAGCACATCACCCACTCCTCCAGTTTAGTACCATCTACGGACTTTCTGTGGGCACGCTCCATCCTGCCAGCCTGATTATTGATGAAGATGTGGAAAGATATCAGCCCCAGTAACCAGCCGCCAGTGGGTCTTCCAAACTCTCACCACAGCCCAGGAAGGTTTTCACCCAGCTTGTAGTCCATGTATCCAGTCCCTTCTGCTGCACTTTACTAACAAGCCTGCCACAGGAGGCTGTGTGGAAAGCCTCGCTGAATTCAAGGTTTCACCGTTTGGTGTTTCATCTGTGGTTTTGAATTTCCTGTGTAAACTCAGCCCCAGCGATACCACCCCAAATTTGATATGGGGGTGGGAGGAGGTAGTTGGATACCTAATACGATATATTTCTTTTGAGCTGTTCTATTGCTTCGAAAATTTTAGACATGAAGAATAATTAACAGCAGGCGTTGTTACAGACCTGCCAGAATACCTTTCTCTTGTATGGCAGAGATATCAGTTTCTCCAATCAAGCCAAACTGTACAGCAATGAAGACAGATGCTTTCTCTGGAGACACATAGGCATGTCTTTCTTCTGAGACAGATCTATTTAAGACAGAGGTTCCTCTTCAGTCTCAGGAGGTAACAGTTAAATTCATTAATTCCCTGCATGAGTTCCCTTTCCCCCATCCAGCTGCATATGAATTATTTGTGCCGAGTCTGGTTATTCCATCCAAGTGTAAACCTTAAATTAGAATAACTGAAACTCAGGAAGGATGATTATCTCAGGCCACAAAAATAAACATTTCCAGCTTTTTTTATTTTCAAACTTACTCTAAGCTTTTTAAACACAAACACAATAGTCCTGAGAGGTCATATCTGACCTATAAACTAAAGGCTGTAGTGAATTAAGTGTATTTGCTTTGTTCTGCAGATGTTAGAAGAATTGCCCACAAAATCTGACAGGTTCAGTTAATTTTATCTTAGAAAAATGTAATGAGCATCTGTTTTGATTTTTCTCAGTCATTGATACGATTTCCTTTTAAACTTGATACCAGCTGGTTTATACAAGTGTGCAAAAGTTGTAAACAGCCAAAGATGAAGCTATTCCAATGCTGAGGAACATTTATTCATTCCACTGTTATCTTTATACTAATATTACCAAAAAAGTCAGAAGTATTTCAAAACACAGTGGGATATTTATGTATAAATAGGGTCCTATTTGGAGAAGTATTTTATGTGTCCATGTAAATATTACACGCAGCATACGCATAAATATATGGATGGTGTTATCCTCACGGTAAGCTTAGAATCATAGGATAAACTGCAGAACCATGCATTAAATAATATTTATTACATGGCTTCACAATTTATTATGTGCTTCTGAACACCTCATCTGGCCTTCCCCTACTAACCTCCCTCTTCTGGGACTATTTCTACCATTCCATACTTCTCAGCACCTTCAAACAGCTGTTCTTTTCTCGCTGGGCAATGTACCACACCAAAAAAAAGTTTCACTTTCTCAGAAGATATGTCTGTAAAATTCCCATTCTTGCCTCTTGGCTTGTTGAGGTGAGATAGGCAGGTGGCACCGCTAACCTCTTAAGAGGTCTCTGAGCCCAGGTGCCAGCACAGCCGCCTTCTCTCATCACCCTTCCACCCGCACACCAAGATGGAAACGCGGTGTCATCTGTACTGCCGAATACTTGTCAGCACTCCACAGCGCATACACGGGGAAGGAAATGGAGAGGCCATTTTTCATGTAGCCACAGAGTCTGGATTCTGCTAAGATGGGGATGAGAAACATCACAATAGGGCATGCTTACTGCTACTGAATGTAGCACGGAAGGATTTTGACACATTTCCAATCCCTCCCCTAAAGAAACCACCCCAAACCTCCCATAGTATTCAAACTGTGGGCTGAAAAATGCCTGTTCCACAATTATAAATCAACCAAATGTAAACTGACATTTTTGGAACCCACAAAAGGCACCTCCCTAAGTCCAGATTTATCTTTCCAGGAAATTTTCAATCATATTGTGAAAGATAGGAATATTAGGGATTAAAAAAAAAAGGATGAGATTATGTGTGCGTGCATGCACGAAGATGCAAGATTAAATAACACTCTTCTCACAACAAATACAGTGTAAAAGGGCTCTAAATAGCTTCCCAATGACTTGTGATGCAACACCAGCTCTGGCATTAGATACTGCATTTGTTTGTTTAGCATTTCAAAAGCTCCTGGCTAGAAATCCTGACCACATGGCCATTTTCATGTTTCTTTGTTCCATATCTTTGGGGTAAGGAAGGCTCATCCAGCTGGCTTGAATGCACTCAAGAGGTGCTGTGAATAGGTACCATTTTTTACCCATTTAAATTCCAGTGGATCTAGAGTATAGCTCAGAGGTAAAATAAAAGATAAAGACAGGTAGACAAGTAGTAGGAAGATGGACAGAACAGAGAGATCAAGAGAGCTAAATTCACAATATTTGGCAATTTTGACTACTAAACTCCTGTATTTTCTAGAAAACCTAGATGCCAAAATGCTCCTGCTTAACACTAGTGGAAATACATAATAAAGCCACTGGTCTTCAGGGAATGCACCTACACCTATAAAGGTCTTATCATTCTCATTGTGACAAAACCAGAGGACCCTCAGTGGATGAAGAGACACTATACTTGGTTTCTACTTATAAAACAATATAAATAGAACCAAACTACTTTGCAAACAGGTTTTTTTTTTTTTTTGATACACTAGTAGATGTCTTTAAAAGCCACTTCAGATTGTTTCTTTATATTTAGCTGCACACTAAACCTTTTTTGTAAAAGGTGCTGTTTTCTTTCCTTGCTAAAATGACAAGAAGGTAATGTAAGGTGTTAGGATTGCTTTTAAAATTGTCTGGTAAATTCCTTTCTCCTATGGTGCTAATAAGCATAATGGAGACATTATTTGTTTAGTGAAATAGCTTTGAGCGTACTCTCAGTTTCCTTCAGTTGAGGTAGGTTTTCTTCCACATGTTTATTGCATATGGCATGGATTTTGTTTATTTGGGACAAGTACAGTCTCGCATAGGGAGGCAATCTGAATTGGAATTGGGGCAAAGGGAAAAGATTGTGTAGTATTTATTTGTGTATTTCTTAGGTTGAATTACTTTGGCATTACTTTTCATCTGTATGTTTTTTTCTTTATAATAAATTCAGTGTGTAATAACTGCCATCTATACCAGCCACAATTCAGTCCAGCAATTATGCTTATCGTTATGGAACGAGAAATGTATGGGCTGAAAGATCAACAGATTAACAGCCCAGATTAACTACCTGAAAAGGCTGTAGTTCTTTCTTCTGCTTAAAGCACATATGGAACAACAGAAATACATAATAGAATCCCATATAATATATAATACTCTCCATATGGTACAACACAAACAGGAACAGTCACAACACTCGATTTTATGTGTCAGCATAATCAATTTACATTCTCAAGGGGAAAACTACTATTTGTTTGTGATTATGTCCCAGGTGATAATCCCTCAGAAGTTTTAAAGAAATGGTAAAAATTCTTTCTTCCCTGCTTATAATGATTTTTTTTTAACTGAGAAAATCTTGCAACTGGTCTGAAGTGATTGTAGACTGATATATCTATTAAATAGTTGTATACTTGACAGGAATTTGAAAACTGTGGAATGTGAATCAATGAACCTTCATTTCAGTAGATATTTAAATACATGTAACTGAACCAAGCGCTCAGTCCTGCAATCAGGTCTGCGCAGGTAGTCAAGTTCTGCTTGAACCATTCTTAAGATTAATAAATGTTACTCTGATGGAAAAGCCTATCATGTATCACCTAGGGGCATAACCCTTCACTGTTACAGAATGAGACCTTTTGAAATAGTTCTGACTAATCAAAATTTGCAAGTTAACGATCAGATTGGCAAAAATGGTGGCATCATAAAAGTCTCTCTGTTTTAATCACTGGCAAAAGTTAACTGTAAACACCGTAAAACCTAACAGCTGTTAGAGCAGACCAATGCTACTAGGGCTTTTTATGATTTATAACTGTAACAGACCCATTGCCAGAACAGCCAACTTGTTTTAATGAAATGTAGCTTTCAGTTTCATACTGTAAAGCAATCAGCCTCTTCTATAAATTATAGATTTTTTTTTTTGAGTAGAGACTTAAATTTCCTACAGGGGGTGTACTGAAGGAAACATATCTGGAAAAGGCATTCGCTTCCCATCAGTGGCACTGCTTATGTGAAGTTAATAAGAATGTGAATCTTCAGACAAATTTAACGAGCAGATTCCACTTCTTAGTACTGAACATCAGAGACTGGTAAGAACAAAGATGCTACGCTGGTGTTTCAAATAGCCATGTGAAATGAGGGATGAGAGCGCAATATCCATCTGTCCCTCTTTGTAAGGACTTTTGACTGATTGTTACCCGATGGTTTATACAATTCCATCCACAGAAGTCTTTGACGTACTGTTTCTGAAACAATTTCCAGACTGCATTCATATTCAGCTTCAGCACATTAAAGTGCTATCTTCAGGACCGTGTCCTCTCTATTAGCAAATTTCTTCTCTTCATGTAGGTAGGTGTAACCTGTTAACAAGTCTTGCCATATGATACTTTTTGTTAAACTGAACAATGTGAAATTCTTTCTATTTACTGTTCATCATTCTCCTGGCTCCTCTCTGAACCATCTATTTATCAGCATAATTTTTGATTTCTGGCCCAGACATAGTGGCTGGCCTCCTCTTCTAGATTTGCTTTAGTGAATGTTTCCAACCTGCCTCTGATGGCTTCTGTTCCCCAGCAAGCCTCAGGCACGATAACGCTTCATCAAAGCTGAGTTGCCCTTGGGAGTACCTACTGCCCTGTAAATCCTTGCAATATACCAAACACAGACCTTCTGGCACTCATGCCTAGTAGTATACTTTGTCTTCAGCTGCTAGATCTACTGCATAGCCCTTGATAAGAAGTCCCATCCAGGGAGGTCCTTCAGCATTCATAGTGCTCTTGTTACCTCAGTACCACCAAGCTGACACTCACTATGCCCCAGTGGTTGTGGTTAGATATCTAGCACATGGATCTAAGCCCACAGACACGCTTATACAGCTCAGAGGTATGGCAGCAGGGCATTGCCAGTCCATTTTGCTGTAATCATTATGGAGGTCTTGGTGGCCACATGCTACGGGTCTGCTTGTGAGTGGCTGCTCATCAAGAGAGCATCTTGCCACTCAGTACACTCAGCTCTGAAGCAACCTTAAACAATTCCTATTTGGTGCATATCAGAAAGGTCCCAAAATTATTCCAACGATGCCAACTTATTTTGGAGTCAGAGTCTATGCATCTGAACAATCTATGCTTCTCAACCGCAGCAGGTCGGCTCAGGTTTTAGATGGTATTTTTTCCCCAAAAATCCAACATTTATTTTACAAGAAAATCCCGCCCCCATTTTCAGTGTCACATTTTCAACCCTGTGGTTAGAGGTACCTATATGTCTGCCAATCCACTGCTGCTTTTTGGTTTTGGGCTTACTGTGACAACCCTGACACCAATATGTACTGCAGCTTGGTCCTCAACTTCTGTCTACTGATCTCTGAGTATACCTTTGGAGTCTTCAAGGATAGTTGTTGTTTCCTACTTAATCAGCTGGACATCAGCACAGAGAACACTGGTAGGATCACACTGACCTGTTTATCTTCTCCATAATCCTCACAAGGATAGCAGCAAACTTGTCCCCACCTAAGTGAGTACTGGAAGTCTGAGTGCTTTGGAGACCCGCTATCCTACTGACAGAGTCCCTGGGTATGTTGTCCTCAGTAGATGTAGCTCTGCTCAAGAAAGGGTCTTGCAACATGTCCTGTTTGTGCTCATGGGCTTGCCTCCACCTTTCTGTCATGACGCTGTAACTTGGCTCTGCCTCACCTCTAGAGTATTTTCTTTCCTCCCTCTCTCCAGCAAATTTCCCTAAGTTTCTCCATACTCCCCCCTCCATTGCCATGATGTTGGGAAGCAGGTTAGTTGCACTGCTCATGCTGGGGTTTCATGCTTCCTCCATCAAAATTCTTCCTGGTTTGAAGAACATTTACCACCTCCTGGACTTTCTTGCAAGTCCTAACCATGGATAAGGAAAAGAAAGGAAGAGCTATGGTCCTGCTTCGTGTTCAACATACCACAAGGTAAGTAGTGTCTTATGTATCAGCCAGATAAACAAAATCATCCCAGAGGATGTTGTCTTCCTGCTTCCCAGTCACATAGAACTTGAATATTAATTAACTTATTTGAAAGCAGAGGGTTAAACATTAATATTTTTCATCTATTTTCTATTCTGCAGTTAGATATGCATTTGTGTTGGGTTTTTTACTCTTTTTGTGAAAACTGGGTTTCCTCAAAATCACTTTATTTCCCCTGAGAATAGACAGTCTCTGGAGGCATGCCCTACCAGCAGGCCCTTGATGTCAGAGGGAGCAGCCACGAGTGATAGGCACACCTACCCCTGCCAGTCCTCAGGTGAGTTTCTAAAAGAGCTGAAGGCAGCTCCTGCACGCCTGAGATCCCAGTTTCCATGTGCCTCTCAAATTCAAACAGCAGATGAGGTCCCTCTTTTTCCAGCTCTTAGACGAGATGCCTGCATCAGACGTCATACTTAATTAGTGTAGATGCCTACAATTTACATGTTATGGTCAAAGACATTTTTCTAAGGTTTCTAGAATATTTTAATTCTCAGTAGGGCGAGTGTATATATTATCAGGCAAAGGACTGCTGTGAACTCAGCAGTCGACATTACCATTCCTTAATAAGGACATCTCACCTAAGTTCATAAGGAAGCCCAAGATACCTCTGTCAATTTAGTCAAGGTACATTTCAACAACTTCCCCTACATAACAACTGCAGCCTCAGGGATTCACAGCTTTATCTCACTCAGCAGTTGTTAAAACCTTTAACGAGTTGAAGTAAGCAATTCCACAAATCAGTGGAACTTCTATATATGGTCTGATGAAACCACCAGCAAGGCAAGGTCACGTGTTCCATAAAAGTCCATTCTATGAAAACTACTCTTCCAGTTGCTACTGATTACTTGAAAAGTGGAACAGAGGAATTTGCTCCTACTCCAGTCTCATACTGTGTCTCATATATATGAAGTCTTGTTCTCGCTTCATATTCAGGTCACCACCCAGTGTGGGGGTGTCAAAGACTTTTTATTTACACAGCCATTGTAAACCATAGCTAAGGAGTTGAGGTTCAGGAATTTCCATTCTGAAGATCTACTTCGTTTATGTGAAACAACCTGTGTGCTTATAGATTAAACTTATATTATTTTACCTTTTTTTTTTTTCTTATTTTAAATAAGTCGTGATGGAAGTGGCTACATTAAATGTCTTTTGCTATTGTCCAATTAAATTTATAATCGATGTGTATATTGCTTTATAATGCATACAGTTATGCTGAATTTTGTACAGTGATGCTCCACACAGAAGTATTGTCAAGTCTAAGAAATTCTAGCAGTTCTGGGACAGATCTTTTTTGCAACCCCCTTTCTGGAGGACAATATAAACATTTCCAAAGAAAAACACATTTTGTAAGAGTCAATACTATTCAGTTGCCATTAAGCAACACAATAATTATTATAATAAAGAGTGTCTTACACCAAGAGATCTTGCGGTTCTTAAATGTCTCAGTCTTGCTTTAGTAGTTAGGGCCAAATTCTGGTTCCACTCAAATCAATGGGGAATTCTGAAGACTTCAAAGAGAAAGAGACCAGTTCGTTCATCAGCTGCAGAAGCTATTTCTTTGTGTATGGTAACTCTTCAAGCACCATCTCTTTCAATTACAGATGATTGCAAACTTGCAGCTTTCCTAACCTTCGTCAAGCAGGAAACACTACTTCAGAGCACTTAAAGATGCCTAGTAATTATCTTCACTCCATTTTCACTCCTGAAGCAAATCTGAACTTCTCCATGGCTCATACTGCAATTTGAAGCCTTTCATTGTGAGTCAGTGAAAAGAGCAACATTTAAATGTTGGTTCTTTTATACTGCACTTTGCTGATTACGTTTCTAACATTCACTTATTCATTGAAAGAGTTAAACCTTTACAGTCTACCTGCTGTAAAACAGAGAAGACTTTATGTCTGAAGAGATGGCCCAAATTCAACAATCTCGACAGCAGCTCCTCTCTGCTGCCCTCCCTAAGGAACGGTGATGAAACACACTTCTGCTCATCAGCATTGAGTTACACAACAGAAGCCCGATAAACTTTTCTACTTTCTGTGATTTTCATACATTAATGAGAGGGTGATGATAAGGTATTACAACATACGTGTGCAAGACTGGGCACTGTTTGTTACGACAGAAAGACGAACCCGATTCATCACCTCTCCCTACGAGAAAAGTGAGCACCTAATTAGCACGATGTACCCAAGTATCAGTCACCACCTTGCAGATTTACAGAGCCCGATGCTTGTGCAGGTAGAGCGGTAATTAAAGAGCCCGGCTTGGAAGCTGGGTAATGTAACAAAGTGATACCACCTGTGTATTGGCCAAAAAAGGAAATACGTAGTACAAAATGACCAGAAATACTTAGAGATCCATTTTTTTCATCATCTGGAAGTGGAGTTTGTCTGTCTGTATGCTTGCCTTTGGGTTAAACAAGAGACAAACAATGAACTGGAATATATTTCAGCTGGAATAAAATGTGCGGGCGAGCTAGAGGTCTGTTGTTTCTTGCTCTTCACAGGATTCAACAGAGGGTTGGTAGCATCAGATCCAACTGTACTACTGCCCTTGAAGCTGGCTTTTCAAAAACCAATGTCTACCAGCAGGTCCTACTTCTGAAGTATATTAGACCTATGATGGTAATTTAGCTCTGCTTTCTCACTGTGATTAGCTTCACCAAACATCTGACTCCTTAATGTCAATCAGCATATTTCTACCATTTTCAGAGGACTGATTAACCCTTTAATGAACATGAAACTTGCTTCCAAAGCAGCTTTACTCATCAGGTAGTCTAGGCAGCGAACTAATAGTTAGCGTACTGGAATCTTATGAGGTACCCTAAAGACTCTTTCTCCTGTGGTAGAGGTGCAACCATGGGGCCACAAGGTCATGTCTGTGGATGAGATGTTTTACATCTGCTCCTTCTGCAGGTGCATTGGTGGTGTTCATGGCGTACAAGCAAAAAGAAATGGAAACTCTCTTGAGAACAAGAAATCTCATGAGGATGATGGACTAGACTCGTTGCTGAGCCAAGAAGCTTTTGTGTGAAAGAGGAAGCAGGGAGTGATGGAGGGGAGGGGCACCAAATCCAGACATTACCTCAGGCATTAATGCCCTAAGGACTAGCTAGAGATATGTTAGTATGTTTATAGAGACAGATTAAAATCGGATTTCACACATAGATATCTAGCACGCCACAGGTTATGCAAATTCTCCTTGACTGGTGAAAGCACAATAGCATAGCCCTTGGTTGCCCAGCAAACCTGAGGAAGCTTGGCTCTGATTCATGCCAACAGACAATAAAGAAACCACACAATGAACAATTGCTTTCGTACGGCACTCAGATCTTTTCCTCTCTGAGGAAATCTCAAGCAAAGCAGGACAAGATCTAAAGGCAAGCTTGTAGCTACACAAATCTACCCTATCTTTTAGGTACACCCCAGTAAACTATTAGTCACACTGTGAGACCATGCGTTCACCTTCTGTGCCTTTTCACAGCAGGCATAGAGGTAGTCAACCACTCCTTTAAGCTTTTGAGCAATCTTTTTTTTTTTTGGTTTTGGGTTTTTTTCTCTCCCAGTGCCCTAGCCTAACATGGTGGGAATGCCAACATGACATTTAGCGTGCAGACAAGAGCCAGGATTGCATGTGCCTTGACCAACTGCCAGCCCAGCCTACTTGCTCTCTGAGCTGCCCAGACCAGAAGCAACCAGTGACCAGAATGTGGTCAGTGCTGAGCTGGAGCGAATGTTGCTGAGCCAAAGCTAATAACGCTTGTCTTGCAGCTGAGCTCATGGAAGCTTCATGGTGGCTCACAAAGCGGCTCAAGCAGACTCTCGTCAGCCTGGAAAATACCATGTAGATAAACCCAGCATAGCTTTCAAAGACAGCAACAAATGCATGGGCTTGTAGGCAGAAGACCCCAGCCTTTACATGCCACCTGCATCTCCAAAGAATTTAGCATGTGTGGTGCAAATCAAGTCGCTCTAGCTGTCTGAACTCTGTGTCTCTCTAGCAGTCACACATTTCCTATTATTCAGTGCATTTAAAACACTCTGTCATACAGTTTTGGGCACTCTCGGTGAACCAGTGAATCAGTAACTTCTTTGCAGTCTGGATGTCAGTTATGCAGGCTATCCAATCTGATCTGAAAAGAACGTGGGACTCTGTTAAGACCTGATACCAGGAGGACATTCTCACATTAAAAATCAGGAAAAAAAGAGCATTTAATACCATTCCTTTCTCCCATAGTACAAGAGTTGAAGCTACACATACTTATTTTTCAGTCCTAGAAACCTATTAGCCGGAACTGGTCATCTCAATGCTGTCTCCCAGAGGAACACTTTTGGATATTTTTATTAAATAAAATGAAAACATAATATTTCTCCTTTATGTTTTTATGTCATTCCAGATTAAGGAAACTCATAATCTCACTGGGGCCAAAATGCAGGTATGATGACGTCTTAAACTGTAGGGACGATATTCATGTCCCACAGGGAAGAAAAAAAGAGCATGTTGCTATCAAATTACTGAGTGTGAACAAAACCGTGCATGCATGGAGATGTTTTTACAGACAGTCATATCACAAAGCTTACTTCAGATGAAGTTTAGGGGATTATCAGCCGTCAGTGGAAGCACTTAGGTATGGTTAGATGCACAGGAACGCTGTGTTACAGCTATAAACTATCTGAATATACTTCTGCCAAGGTTCTATTATTAAGACAGCATCTTAGCTGACTTTCTCTCCTGTTCTTGTGCTCTGAATAAGCACATTTATCAAACCCATTCTGTACTGTCTTCAAGTACGCTGAATCTTCTGCAAAGAAAATGCAATAAATTTGTGCATGGGAATTTGTATAGCTCTGGCATATTAAAAATACATGATTAATGAATGATGCCCTTCCTGTATGTCCCTTTCACTGCCTGGGAACACTTCACTATAGAGCACTTCATAGGAATCAGGAGATTGCACATCAGAACGTTAGGAAAATCATACAAAAATAATCCTGGAAGGCCTCAGAGAGCTATATAATCTATCCTGCTGCCCAAAACAAAATCAACTAACTTATCCTTGACTGAGGTGCTTCCAGTGTCTTCTCATAAACTGTAACCTCTACGAGCAAGGACTTTGGAATACTGGAAAACTTTTTGCCTGGTATACAGGTTGAACACTCCTCTCTCTAGCATGGCCTATTACTTTTAGTCCTATCTTCATAGGCATAAGAAAATAAATAATTTCCTTTGTTTCTGCAGCAGCTTTTTATGTATCCAGATGAAATGCCTCTTTTTTCTTTTTTTTTTATACTGTTCATCTAAAATTCATTCAATTTTTCTTTACATGTTATTTTTTTTCTAAACCTCCAATCATTTTGGCTGCTCTCCTGTTGACTTTCTCTGCCTGTGAAGGACCAATGACAGCAGGAGATGTAACACACTGGTTCACACAACTTAGTAGGACTTTTGCCTTTTTTGCAATTAGATTGTTACTGTTTATTTTCAATCTGTAACCTATTATCTATAGCCCATGTATGATCCTTTCAAATGCCAACTTTATTTCATTCTTCAGAAGACATTCTGAAGAATTTTATCCTCTGTTTTGAAAGGTGTTGCAATAGATACACTAATTTAACTTCGGCTACATAATTTGCCCCAAACACACAACTCCATCTTCCTTAATACAGGAGATGGAAACCACAAAAAATTCTGATACTCTTGCAGGAGGCTCAGCTTGGGTAAGGTTCTGTCGCAGGCTTTTGTACCTACATATACTTACATATATACACATAAACATTTAATTATCTTAAAGTTTGATAAATTAAAGCCCTCCAGGGTTAGATAAGGGAACCTTATATCTTTTGGAAAAGGGAATTTCCCAGAATCCCAGTGAAACACACAACTGTTGCTTCTAGCTATGTAAGTGCCCAAAATAAAGCTAATTAAAGACTAAAAACAATGTAAGCAAAATTCCTCTAAAAATAACCAAAAACAGTCCAGCCTGAAAGGGCGGTGTTATTTTATTCTCTTCTTGAGTTTCACATGTATTTACAATAGCTAGGGTATTATATACTCAAAATAGAAGAAAAAAAAAATATTTCAAGGGGTTTTTTAAAATCATTTTCATAATTTGTGCACAAATATACTTTTCTTTAATTACTCAGATGGGAATACCTACACATGTACTATTTCTTAGATCATGTACTTGATCATAACATATATGCAAATACTTTACATAGATATTTGTACACAGAGCTGGTTTACAGGAAACTGGCCTACTATGGTTGAAATTTTCTGAAATGCTGTAACATGAAACTGAGTATTTTGAAAATATAATCCAATAAATTTCAACATGTGCACACTCAAGTAGCATCTCTCCGGGGACTGATTCTTCTGAAAACACTACAACTAAATGTATATATACATTTTAATTTGCCTTTTTATTTAATAAAAGACTTGGTATAAAATGTTTCCCATTTCTCTGGTATGCCATATTCATGGCCTGCAGTTTAGTATAGTCTGTGCCACATTTTCATAAGCATATCTTATTCATCCAGATAGAAAAATACTTAACAATTGCATTACAACTTACTACTGATCTTTTCTTTTCCTCAGTGATATTTTAGGTCTTTACTTTGTACCTCCCTTTCTTCCCATGGTCATTTTAGCAATTTATAAAATAGAAGCAAGAATTTCCAGCTGCATTGTATTAGTATCAGTTGTTAAATTATACCAAAGAAAGAGGTTCTTTAAACATCAAAATATTTCTTTAGAACAGTGCATCTCCAGCTTTTGGAAACACAGACTATATCAAAGTATCTGTGTAGCAATTTCACCTTACAACTAGATAGTGCCCACTATATATGTATTTCAATATGCAACTGAGCATATTTCTGAATCCTATAAGAAATATTCATGGACTATAACACATCTCAGGTAACTGGTTAGTCTCCTATTGTTTTTGCTTTTTACACATGTTGGAAAGGATGTGAGGGCAAAGCAGAATGAATAAGAGCAAAATCAGTCCTTTAGCATGTGAAGATTATGCTGAATTGTTTTTAGTGACAAAACAAAGGTAAAGAATAAACCAAAGAGCAAGATCATAGCAAATATTCTCTAAGCTCTGATGTCTCCACTTCCGGTGTCTGAGGAGCAGGCCTGAAGTTATTAAAGTCTTTCTGTTCAGTTTGTCTTTTCAGAGATTAGAAAAGCTATCAACCTGTCTCCTTTTGTTTTAATTATTTTCAGAGGAAGGTGAAAATAGGAAAAAAAATCCCAACTCTGAGGACAATTTATCTGAACCTTAGCGAATACCAGTGATGCAAATCAGCTGTTCTGTCTTTAAAAGTGTGTTAGTACAGTGCTGCTAATTGAGTTCCATACAGTTTACTCCTTTCAATACAAAGGACATTTAAGGTCAATAAGAGAAAGCGTTAATTATAGCAGATCAAGTTTAGCAAACAACTGCTCAAAGGCATATCCATGGTTAGAGAGGATCAGGTTTGTGACGACCTAAGGAACTTGGAGGGGCACAAGTCCATGGGACCTGACAAAATACATCCACGGGTTCTGAAAGAACTAGCAGATGAGGTTGTAAAACCTCTATCCACCATATCTGAGAAGTCGTGGCAGTCTAGTGAAGGTCCCACTGATTGGAAAAGGGGAAGCATAACCCCTATATTTAATAAGGAAAAAAGGAAGACCCAAGGAATAACAGGCCAGTCAGTCTCATCTCTGTGATCATGGACCAGATCCTCCTGAAAACCATGCTGATGCACATGGAAAATGAGGAATTGATTTGTGATAGCCAATATGGCTTCACCAAGGGCAGATCGAGCCTGCCAAATTTGGTGGCCACCTACAATGGGGTCATGACCTCAGTGGATACAAGAAGGGCAACCGATATCATCTACCTGGTCTTGTGCAAAGTGTATGACACTGTCCTGCATGAAATCCTTGTCTCTAAATTGGAGAGGCATGGATTTGATGACTGGTCCACTCAGTGTATAAGGAACTGGCTGGATGGTTGCACTCCAAGAGTTGTGGTCAATGACTCAATGTCTGAGTGGAGAGCAGTGATGAGCAGCATTCCTCAGGGGTAGTCAGTATTGGGACCAGCACTATTTAACATCTTCATCAGTGATATGG
>NW_010245238.1:0-360 GCF_000690775.1 Eurypyga helias | reverse complement strand
CCCTGCCCAGGGCAGGGGGGTTGGAACTAGATGATCGTTAAGGTCCCTTCCAACGCAAACCATTCTATGATTTTATGATTCTATGACATTGATACTATAACATCTTGAGGAATTAATATTTCACTTTGCAAATTTGTTTTGCAAGTTTCTATCAAGAAATACACCAGACTTTCACTTAAATAGTGATAAAGAATTGTTTTGCAAAAGTTTACTAAAGCTAGTAACTTAATCATATAACTGCTAAAGCATCTGCATACAAAAACTCATGAGTAATTTCAAAGATTTTATAGTTAGTATTGTCACAGCACAACTTCCTATACAGTTGTGCTGGGTTTACCCAGGAAAGGGTTAAATCTCTTT
>NW_010245237.1:418-4191 GCF_000690775.1 Eurypyga helias | reverse complement strand
CTCCCACCCAAACCGTGCTGTGATTATTGTGATTCAATACTGTTTCTTCTCCTCTTATCATTACTAACCCCTAACACTGCCCTCTCTGATAGCTTAACCCTTCAGCAAAACATAATTGCAGAGCCTTTCATCACCAAATTTATACACAACATAAAAACATGTACTTTGTTTGAAAACACTGTTAATTTTTATAAGCAGCACACCTCTGAACAGAAGCATCTTGAGTTAGAAAATTAAATATGCTAGTAGTGCAGAAATTACCTTTTTAACAGTTTGTACTGCAAGAGTAGATAAACTTGCCTTTTAAAGGCTCCAGTCAGCATGATGCAAGATGCTACTTGTGACAAATACTTTCCCTGCCCCTCAGAAAACCTCACCCAAAAATCAGCATTACAGTGATTATGGAAAACAAAGAAAACAAAAAAACCCTGCCTGTATATACTAACTTTAGAGTCTGCATGGCCAAATTTAGGGAATTATAGAGAGATGGCTCTCCACTGCAGTTCATATCCACTGCTTTCTTCAGGGCAGCTATGTGCTTTTTTGGGTTACCTGTAAGTGAAAAAAACAATTCACCTGAAATAGCCAGCTGTAAGAATTGAAATATTTAAAGTGTATATTTAAGGAAGTGTACTTGTACAACAACAGTTTTCAAACTGCGACTTACAACTGTATGTTTCTTCTTAGAAACAGACCTCTTAATCAGAACGTAGAAAATAAAACAGTGTGTGACCAGAAAGACGTTTACTCTACAGGCACTCAGTTGTTAGAAACGCTAAGACTGCTGCTTATCACTAAGCAATTAACGTGAGCGTGAAGTGTCTCACGAGTGTTTCGGCAGAAACAGAGTTTAGTTTCCCCTGTTACTCTCAAAGTGCTGTTCAAAGGTTGATTCTCAAATTCCTCAAAGTGCTCCAGTTTTACAGGTGAATAAAGAGAAAAAATTAAGCCTTCATCTACGAAGCCAGATGGATTGCTACCGACAGAAGCAGGAACCAAGGAAACCTTGCTTCTTAACATCCGGTCAGACCTCACAGAACGCACAGGTATCGTAAAATATAAAATTAACAGACAGGGTGAGAAATTATAAGGGAAACAAAGTATATTTTGGTTGCAATCTAGGTAAGGCTTGACCACAAACAAGCACGTGATGACAGATCAAAAGAAAGACTCTGGTTTCAGATAACCTGCAGTAAACTCTCTTTTAAATTAAAAATATTATGCAAACGCTACTTCGCTTTCAGCAGTGCCATCCAGGTAGAATACATCAGCGCAAAAGATTAAAACAGGTGCAAAAATTAGAACAACCAAACCTATACCCCTACCTGAAAGGTCTGTCATTTTCTCAGCTCTTTTACTCTTCGTTACAATTAAGCCAATCTGAAAAAGAGGAAAAAAAGGCAAAACTGAAAACAGTTTACTAGACAGTGTTAAAACTAACTTTTTAAACAGTTTTCAGTGACTTGCTTCTTGCCTGGTTACACATACCTGACTAATAGGATTTTCATCAAAGTACTCTTCAACAAAGTATTCCAGTAGCTACAAAGAAAAGACAAGACTGTTAAAAACTAATTACAGCTTTATTCCACATGCATTAAGCAGTTGGTACTTGCTAAACATCCAGTATCACAAAAAGAAGTTGGGGAAAACAAGTGGGGGAGAGGGAAGAGCCCTTCTCTTCCATTCTCCTTTCACCCTAGCCCTTCCATCCTACTCCTTCCTCCCATGTCACCACTGCAGCGTAAATTTCAGAAACTAAACACACCTTATTTTATTCAATTCCTCTATTAAAACCTCTAGATTACTGTTGGTTCAGAAGGAGGTTTAAGACACACCAAAAAGCACCAGTTCGCACAAACCCATTAAAACCCAGCGTCTGCATGCCCAGTGGTTATGGTCAGAGAAGATCATACATTACAAAATGTACAGTCCAATTCCTCCGGTCTGAAGCAGCAGCCCGACTCAACTCCCGTCTAGGGTCCATTCAACACAGAATTGATCAAAACACAACTGTATCTTTTTAAAAATCTCAGCGTGTAATGAAAGCACATTTGTTCTTCTTCCACCTCCTATTATGGGTAACGCTTCAGCTTACCTTCCACACGCTTTCCATGATGTGTCTTTCCATAGTATGTCCTTACACAATGTTTTTGCTGTGCAGAAGCACCCACGCAAGGCAAACTAACATCACACAGATTTTACTGTTCAAAAAACCCGCAGAGATCATGCACTAGCAACACAAGCAACAGGGCAGAAAGATGAGAGGAGAAATGGGGCTATGCACCTACTTTAGTCACAGGAGACTGCCGTTCTTTTAAATGTAAACCGGAACTGCTTTGCAGAGAAATAGCAGGTTAATAGGAGAAAAATTCTGAGCACAGAAATACCTTCAAAGTGCAGGCAAGTCTGTTCGGTTTTAAATCTTGGTCCTCCATAGTTCTTGATCCATCAACAACCACGTAAAGGTGACGCATCTGCATTTTCACCATAAGCGATAATCACTCATAGATATTTAAATGAACTGTTCATTATTCTGTCTACTTAAAAAAAAAAAAGGCAACTACTATCTCTCTCAAACAGGGAAAGCTCCGTATGCTGAGCTATGCAATCAACAGCAACTGAAAGAGTCATGCACATTTTCCACTCTTCCTCCAAGACGCAAAAACGCTATCCTGAAAAAGGTGTGCTGTCTTCTCCTCTCGCGATAAGCTACAAGGCAGGAGCAGCTTGCACCCTCACCTGAGGAGCTCAGCACGGCGTAAAGTAACGCCGGCACTGACAATGTCTTTAAATCATGCCCGTTTTTCACGTGAATAAAATGGACAACGCAAGCGTGTGCAATCTGACTGTTGCAAAGCACACCCGGACACAGCAAACATACCAAACCTCCATCCTGGAATACTCATGCTTCACCCTCTGTACTGCTAATGGACAAACAACGGGTCTTTTTACAGAAAAACCTTTGGTGGAAAATGCAAGCTTTGGTCTCAAGCGCATTAAGTCAGCAGAAGTGTACTTCAGGTCAGGCATACCACCTCTAACAGGTAACGGGTTTAAACGGAAAGCGGGAGATTGAGATGGGACATCAGGAAGGAATCCTTCCTGCAGAGGGTGGGGAGCACTGCAACAGGTTGCCCAGAGAAGCTGTGGATGCCCCATCCCTGGGAGTGCCCAAGGCCAGGCTGGATGAGTCTTGGAGCAACCTGGGCTATGGAAGGTGTCCCTGCCCATGGCAGGGTGTGGGACTGGGTGGGCTTTGAGGTCCCTCCCACCCAAACCATTCCGTGATTCTATTCCAGCAATTTTGGACTCACAACAAACAAGAGTTAAGACGTTAACCTACCATTCCAAGTCGAACTTGTCCATGATGTTCACGGACTCTAATAAAACATAAAAGTATTTAAATAAGATGCAAATGAATGAATCGTTCCTAAAACAAAAGTTGGGAACAAATCCAACACTACTCTTCTGGCAAACATGAAGCAGCAACAAACCACGGACATTTCATCACACTGAAAAAAAACAGGGACCATGCAATTGCAGACAGATTTCATGCCTCCCAGAAAACTATCAAAAACTTATTTCTTACTATCAGATTTAATGTAACTTTAAAATTTTACCCAAATTTGAGTATTTTAATATAATCTGAAATAAATCTAGATTGTTATCGAGCACTTACACAATCTGGAACACAAATCTTGTGCTGAAACACAAAAAGGGGGGGGGGGGGGCCCGGGACCGGGTGCCCCGAGAAGGCGGGGGGGCCCCCTCCC
>NW_010245237.1:0-374 GCF_000690775.1 Eurypyga helias | reverse complement strand
GTGGCCCCTGCCTGTGGCAGGGGGTGGGACTGGGGGGGATTTAAGGTCCCTTCCCACCCAAACCGTTCCATGACGCAGTTGCAGGGGTGCCGATAGGCTTACTCTACCTAAAGGACCCAGTTTCAGAATGACTCTGTCCTTACAACTCACCACGCCAGCATTATCACTATCATACCTTTTCCTCTTGGCCTTGAAGAGGATGTCCTCGATGGTCGCTTTCAGCGATCCGGATTCATCTTCTTTAAGGATTTCCCTAGGCAAAACAGATGGCTCTTGAGCAGAAGGGCGATTTTTCTCGTCGTTTACCCAGGCGACGGTGAGGAGAGGAAAAGTGAGGCCTACCATGTTCTTTCGTAGCCGCCTTCCCAGCGCTT
>NW_010245236.1:0-3228 GCF_000690775.1 Eurypyga helias | reverse complement strand
CCCAGACCATTCCATGATTCTATGACTCCGGACAGGCTGCTGTCTGAGGGGACTGCAGCTCACTGGCGTGTTCAGAGAGCTTGTGTCCATCACCAGGGGACCTCATCCTCAGGAGCAAGGTCATTTCTATTAGTGTGCCATAGTCATTGTAGGAGTATAACAGTGTTTTAGAAACATTTTTCAATTACTGTTGGTATTCTGGAGACTTCCTCCAGAACAGAGACCTCCACGAGGTTTGTCTTCTCGCTCATCCGTGGCAGCTGAGGATGAGCGTGGCTCTGCCTCCCGCCGCTGAAGGTGTCCTGGCATGCTCAGTGCCGTTGGACCAGCCCACTGCATCCCGGCCACAGGCTGTTTGCCCCACGCTTCGATCCTGGCGTTACTCCTCAGCGCAGCACAGGGAAGGCTGCCTGCAGAGGCCAGGTGCTGGCTACAGTTGGAAGCACCACGGCAGGAGGAGGTTTGTGTAAGAGGACACAAAATGGAGCTTACCTTTTTATAGTGAGTTTGTATTTTCTTTAAAAAGGACAGGTTTACCCCAGATTGGCTCATTTCCCATTCTTTGCTTTACCTGACTTTGCAGTGCCGTGGTTCTGCTGCTGGAAACGCTGGCTGTGTTTCCCCTCCTGAGTCGCCGGTGGTGATGGCAGAGTCCTTGCAAGGCTGAAGCGACTGCTGTTAGCATCTCCTGGCATTTCTTTATTGCTGCTTCATGTGAGCTCAGCCTTTAATCTTAAGGTGGGAACAGTTTGGGACTGGCTGGCTGCTGGGGAGTGACACACTGGGAAATGACATTATTCATTGCCGGAACGACTCAGGTACCAACATGGTGCATTCTCCAACCCTTGGGGTCGTTAACCCCAGATCTAATGTCACCTCAGTGTGTGATGGCAGAACGAGGACTTACCCAAGAAAAATTATTTTGTTAACCTTAAAATCTACGGGGAGATTCAGCCTTTGGTAAATAAACGAATAGGTGTGAAAAAGCAGCACCCTGTTTCAAAGCACGAAAAAGACCGTTCTCTCCTACAGAAATGAGACAGGGTTGTGGTTTTTTATGTTTGTTCTGTGTGCTTAAGTGGAAGAGTGAGGAATCATTCCTTCCTGTGGAATTAATCCTGCTCTGCCTTCACAACTCCTCGCCTAAGTGTTTAAACGCCGTTTTATTGTTCCTTGGTGTAGGAGCAAATTGCTGTTTCTTGTTTTAGTGTCTGGTGACCCACAGCCATCTCTCCACATGAAAGATGTCTTCTATCTTTCTTATCTGGTCTGTGGTTTTTGTTTTTAAAACAGCCTAACACAACTTCGTTTTATTGTGCTTCTGTATACGAGTTTAAATAAAAATAAATTATAATAAATAGAATTAATATAAATATTATGGTTAAGGCTTAAACTAAACAAAATGAGGATGTTCAAAGCTGTATTTTCCACAGAAGCTAATGGAGCCCCTTTCTGCCTCACTTTATGGCGGTCTGTGAAGTGGGACATGGGGCACGTTGCACACATGGGCTGCGGATGGGACAGGGTGGGACCCTGCACTTGGCACCTTTGGCGTTTGCTCATTTGGAATTTCAATCATGACATCTCACTAACTGGAGTGCTTGGGTCTATGTTCCTTGCCTTTTTTTAACAAAAAGAAAAGGTTCTTTTATTTCTGCTTTGGCTGAATCATCGCCTGCAGGCAGGCTGAGTGGGAAGAGGGGAGTCGGTCAGCACCATGAGCAGAGCTGTCACCATTTGTAAGTGGCATTTCCTTGTGCTCATAGAGGAATCGGTGTCTCACTCGGGACTGTCCGCGCCAAGCCCAAAGGTTCAGTCATGTTCGTTTTACAGCAGGTTTAGAATTTACGCTTGCACCCAGGATACATCTGGAAAATGTCTTGATGAGCTGATGAACATCATATTTTCATGCTCAGCTATCTGAAAACCAGCCCTGGGGCCTGCATGAAGTACTTGCGTTTGGGTGGGTGTTTGTCAGTGTCTGGGTCTGGGAATTGCTGACGAATTTACTCCTGGAAAACCCTGGGGCACACTGGATTGTGCTTCTGCAGGGCTACGGGGCAGAAGTCCTCTCTTCTGCCGCCTCCCTCGCAGCCTCCCTGCGACTCGTGTGAGTATCTGTTATCTTCCATGACGAAAGCCAGATGAATAATTGCTGCTACTTATACTATTGAACTTCCCCAAAGAAATTCTCCACTGGGTTAAGAACAAGCATGACAAATCTCAACCCAAAGGACTGGAGGCGGGGACTGGTAACTTATAAGCCATGGAAAACAAGAGTGTTTAACGGAGAATGGCTTCACACCGTAACACTTGGCACTCACCCTTCCACCCTTCAACCTGCGTGATCGGTGCAGCCAAGAGCAAACGGGGAGAGTTGATGCCTTCAGCAATTACAGTAGTTACCCCTCCACTGGTGCCAGAGGCGGCCCGCTGCGCTGTTGGTGTGACGGCAGGTTGTCAAGCCGACGTTGTACAACAGCATCCTTATGCTCTGGGCAGAGGGCACCCGGCCCCGGGTCATCTGCAGATGGGGGTTAACCACTTGGGTGTTTCTGGGGAGTGCTGGAGGCCAAGGCTGGTGAGGGCAGCGCTTCACTCGAGGGGCTTCAGGCCCTGCCAGGGCTGCGCAAAGCTCTTGCCTGCTCTTCAGTGGCTCTCCGAGGTTTTGGGGGCTCCTGCCTGTTTTCAGAGAGCTGCAGAGATGAGGGGAGAGCTGCCAGGGGCACTGCAGGTACCAGCAGACCCTTCACCATTCATGGAGCATCCCGAGCGCTGCCCTGGGGATGGCTCCCCACCAGCCCGGCTGGCTCTGCGGCAGGGGTGGCAGTGGGAGGAGATGGAGCCGTGCGCCGTGTCACACCGAGGCATGGCTGTGTGCTACCATGGCCCTTGGCACTGCCCTCTGCTCTGGGGAGCCCAGAGCACCGCGGGCTCAACCTGCCGCAGGGCTCTGTTTGCACGTCCTTGCTGCCGGCGCTCGTACCGTGGTATCATTTTCTCACAAAACCCCCCGTTTGCCCCAACCCCCTGGGAGGCCGATACTTCTGCATGTTTTCCCTCGGAGCTCAAAGGGCCGCAGTTCCCAAGGGGGAGGTCAGAGGGGCTCCCGGCCCCACATCAGGCAGGGGAGGTGCCACCCAGGTGAGGGTGGCAGGTCCTTCAGCCACCACGCTGGGGACAACACGCGGGACCGGGGATGGGAGTGCCGCAGGGGTGGGGGAGGTG
>NW_010245235.1:6710-7203 GCF_000690775.1 Eurypyga helias | reverse complement strand
TTTTTTTTTTTTCTTTAACTTAGCGGTTTTCCTAAGAAACATACATTCCTTGAAATTTATGCCAGCGGAGTTTGTTAGCCCTCCCCTTTGACATTTCAAGCTTCTCCTGTTGCCAGAGGAGACAAGCCGAGCACAAACCACTAATGCTTGCAATAAAACTAAATGCCCAGGGACGAGCGCGATTTGGTGCGATTCCCCTCCAATCTGGGTAAGCTGCGGAGCGCGGCAGCTCCAGGCC
Organism: Eurypyga helias; assembly: GCF_000690775.1. Lineage (NCBI taxonomy): Eukaryota > Metazoa > Chordata > Aves > Eurypygiformes > Eurypygidae > Eurypyga > Eurypyga helias. The sequence continues at coordinate 6,965 of NW_010245235.1, read as the reverse complement.
CAGGGCAGCTCCGGGCCCAGGGAAGCAGGGAGGCTCGGCTCTTCCCAGGAATCAGCCGGGAAGGGCTGATAAGGAGGGCAGGGGCTGGCTGGCTGCATATTTATAATATACGTATTTTTAAATGTGCGACCAGGCATCCTTGGCATCTCTGTAGAACCCGCCTCGGGAGGAGTAAGAGAGGCCACTGATGAAATATCATATTAAAACAAAAAAAAAAAAAAGGGAATGCCCCACCAACCCCCAACACTACCAGCA
>NW_010245235.1:965-6628 GCF_000690775.1 Eurypyga helias | reverse complement strand
CTGTTACCGGGCTGATTGCACATGATTCGCTGTAATGATGGTAATGGTGGTGATTTTCTATCCCTCACCTTGCTCAGGAAGCAGCAGTTCGCGAACTGATACATCTTTCCCTTTGTCAATTCAAAAAAGGACCCTTTATTTGAACCACATAAGATATCCTAAATAAGCAAAGTGGGAGGCATTTCCAACTGCTGCCTCTTCCCGACTGGTCAGGGCACATCACAGGGATGAGAAAAGGAAAAGGCTTTCCGACCAAAAGAAGCAGGAGCCAACCGCTGCCTTTTAAAGCCAAGAGAGCGGTTGCTTTAATACCACGCATTTTGATCTGCCTGTTTATCAGGCAGGTAGGAGACACAGATACTCATTCTGTGGGTGTTCCCCACGCCTCCGCCACACACCTGAGCGAGAATTCCCGTTCCTCTCTATCCGCAGAGCATTGCCAATAGGCACGCCACCCCCTCGGTAGCACGGTTCATCCCACCGTCCCCTCGGCAGCACCTTCCCAGGCAGAGGTTGCATCCCACTGTCCATCCCACCGGCCCCTCAGCAGCACTGTCCCAGGCAGAGGTGCATCCCACTGTCCATCCCACCAGCCCCTCGGCAGCATCTTCCCAGACAGGGATGCATCCCATTGTCCATCCCACCGGCCCCTCGGCAGCACCGTCCCAGGCAGAGGTGCGAGCAGACTGAGCGTGGGCCAAGACGGGTCTGCCCCCCCCTCCCCACCCCCCCAGCCCCTCGGCAGCACCGTCCCAGGCAGAGGTGCGAGCAGACTGAGCGTGGGGGCTCCGGCTACCCCTGTGTGCCAGGGCAGCCCTGCGAGGGCCTGGTCCTGAGAGGGGGCTGCTGGGGTGCAGCTGCAAGACAAAACCTCCAACAGCCAGAGACAGATGGGCTTCCTGCAGGTGCTCAGAAGCTTACCAAGGCCATTTCCCCTCAGAATCTCACGGGCCACGTTCCCTCCTCCTACCCAGAGCTGATGCCTGTCTAGGTGTATTCTTTCCATCATTTATGGGGTTCTTTTCCCGGAGACAGAGCCAGCTCCGTGTCAGTGCCTCCCTTGCCTTGGGTTCTGCCTCTCCAAAACACAAGATGCTTCGCTTCCCCGCGCCTCTTACGCCAGTAGCTCCTGCAGACCTGCTCTGTGTTTGCTATCAAGCAGCACTGATTGCACATGCCATCTTTTCTGATGTTGCTCATTAGTCTGTATCATTATTAGCAATTCAAACCAGCAATTCTTTTTCAGCTGTGAGCCTCCAGTTCCACCAAGATGACTCCAAGGCTGCAGTCCGGGTGCTCAGCTTTCCCTCCCCTCTGTCCCAGCCAGGCCAAACAGTTCCTTCTGGAGCCTGGACAGGCCTGGAGCACTCCAGGCTAAGCACCAAATAACGGAAAGTTAATCCATGAACAGTCGCAGCGTTTCCTTCAAGGCCGCTCTCGCAGGTGGCCAGGCACGGACTTTGCAACTCTCCTACACAACGGTGTCCTTGGAGGGAGGGGGAGGGCCCTGGCCCCATTCATTCCTACCTGGCCGCCCGCAGCCTTGGCCAGCTGGGCTCCTGGATTTGCCCTTCTGCTTTTGTCAGCTCTGGCCTGCATTTGAAGTTGTGGCCACTCTGAAAACCGGATTATAATATAGCCCTTGCTGAGGTCAACGCCACGCCGGAGAAAGACAAGAAAAGGATGAGTAGGTAGGCTTGGGGGGCGGGGGGGGGAATAGCAAACCCACAAAAACCAAACCCCACCCACCCAATCAATAGGATGCCATGAGGTAAGATGCAAACAATGAAACCCTGTTCCAGGTTGCCAAGGCAAATCTGTCAATAGAGTATTGAACAAGCAAATCTGACTTGCAATTATTGTCTCCTTCTAAACGCAAGCTGCCCCTTCGCCTCACAGCTCAAACCCGACGCTGGCGGAGGAGCGCAGCGATCGCTGGCCAGGGCTGTTTCCAAATGCCAAGGGAAGAGTCAACTCTGCCGGAATTTACTCCGGCACATGCACCGGAACCCCCCGGAGCATCCCCACCACCTTCGCTGCTGCAGACGATGTGGCACGTGCCCTGCCCCCAGTGTAACAGGCTTCCTAAAGCAGGGAAAAAAAACCCTTTTCAACAAACAGTTCACTCTTCAAAGCTTCCAGCAACGTGTACAGGGACAGGAGAGTATTTTCAGACACGACTGAAGGAAGGAAACCAGCGCCCAGCATTTTGTAACCCTCAGAAAAATCATCCAGAGCACCCCAGGCTGGGGCTGTCAGCGTGGAGCAAGCGTGGTGGCTTTAAAAACAAGCACAGCAGCAGCGTCCAGAGCTGCCACCGCTCTCCGAGGCAGCCGCAGTGGGAAAATCCAGAGGCAAAACCACCCTGAACTGGGTCATCGCTTGGAAATTTAAAGGGCTTCACAAGTTCCTGGCTGCGGGTGCACATGGAGCTGCGTTCGGTGAATTCTCTTATCTGGTGCTGCTTCCAGCACAAACCAGGAGAAGCTGCGTGTGAAATCCCTGAGAATGAGACACTTGTCGGGGCACACAGCGCGCTTCCACAGCCGTTGGACAAAGCACAATGGAGCCTGCTTCCGTGCGGCCGATGGAGCAGCCGAGACGCCAAGTACCCATGGAGCCGCTGGCTGGAGCGGTCACTGCGGTCACTCTGGGGGCATGGCTGGGCTCCCCTCACCCCCAGAGCCCCCCGGAGAGGAAGGGGGTGACAGCCCTGCTCTGCACAGCCGCAGTCAGCACAAGCGGGGAGGGCAGCATGGAACAGCAGGTTCCCCGGAGACTCCATCCCTTGGAGATTTGGATGGGAATAACCCCTCTTCCCCAGGGCCCTTTTCTGCTGCACCCTCACCCCCACAGGTGCCAGCAAGGGGGCCTTGGGGACCATCTGTCTTTAATCTTCTTAGAGCCAGGCAAATCAGGGGAAATCCAGAGGAAAGAGGCACTGGAGTCCCTCCGTCCCTGGCTGTGACCCTCCTCCCACAGCACAGGGCTCAGCACTCACCTGCTGGGAGCAGGTCCCACCCGCCCCACATCCCCAGAGCAGCGCAGGCTGCGTGGACACCGGACACAAGCACTGGGAAGCATTCCCACCAGCAAGGCCATCCCCTTGGCTCGCGGGAGCGGGGTGGCTGCGGATCTGGGGCAGAGGGAGGTGGGAATCCCTTTCCCCTGCACACCGCAGGAGCCTGGTGCACATCATCTGCCTCCTCCTGCCCTGCCCCTTCTCCATCAGCCCCCTTGGCTCCCGGAGCGGGCTGTACTCGGAGCTCTCCCTCTCTTATCGCTAAGCCGATGCTGTTCCTTGGCAGCTGAGCGCAATTATGAGATTTTCTCCGTCAGGAGCGGGTCTGCGCATGCGTCTCCCGGCAAGACGCCGGTCAGCAGCCCGGCAAGTTGTGAAAGGGTTGAGATGGTTTGTGCAAGCTTTTCCAATCTTCTCCATCCACTGGAATCACAAAAAAACTTCCATCAAAAAATAAACAGTGCCAACACGCTGCGAGCCCCCGACAGCTCAACTTTCCAGCTGCCCTACAAAATCAAACAAGAAGCTGCTGGAGTTGGACTTAATTTTGGACGCAAGACCCCAAGTCAAACATAGTGAACAAAGGTTCCTCTGCAACCAAAACCACACAGGGAACACCGGAGTCCCACACAGGGGCCAGGATGGCTTGGGCTGGCCGTGGCCCAGGCATAACAGCCTGGAGGTGGCTCTGGGATTTCCTCTCCTCGTCCCTCACCATTCTCCAGGTAGATGGGAGCTGCATCACCGCCTGTGCCCGCTGCGGAGAGCGTGAGAAAGTCGGAGGCTCCAGGACATCTTGCTGATGAGAGCGGGTTGGGTGGCGATTAGGGTGGTGGTTTGGGAACACCGTCAACGGAGGGAAGGAGTTGTACCCTGTGGATTCCCAGGGCTTCCAGAGGGCTTTTCCCTCATGTGACATTCCAACATGCTCAAGAGGAGAGCAAGAAACCCTCTTTCTTAGGAGCCAGGCTGGAAGCTGCAGCTCACATCACATGGAAGGGGCAAGGACAAAAGCCTCCAGGGAGATGCTTCCAGCATCACGGCAAACAGGAACCTGGCCAAAACCACCAAACTGCTCCTAATAAGGAGAGTTGAAGCACATACCTCCGGGTCCTGCTCCCTTCCTAGGGCGGCAATAGGAGATTTTTACCCCGTACGAAGTCTTGACCAGGCAATGGAGTCACCGGGCACAGGGCTTTGCCCCACAGGGTCTGACATCAGGGGAAGGGTGGACGATGCAGCCACACTGCTGGGTAGTTAACCCGAGGTTCCAGGGAAGCGTTTCAGCCGGAGCTTCCCGGGTCACTCCAGCTCTGTGTGGGCAGCTGGGGCAATGCCTCGCTGGAAGGGTGTTGGTTTTAAAACACAAAGTCTTTGCCTAGACACTTCAGTGTCGGACTCAAAGCAGATTGCAGCAGCTCTCTCAGTGTCCTGCCCCCATGGCAGGGGGGTTGGAACTAGATGATCTTTAAGGTCCCTTCCAAACCAAACCATTCTATGATTCTATTCTACCTGAAGTTTCTCTTGAAAGAATCTCCTTTGAGAGAACATTAAACACAGGGAAAACCAGCCCCAAAAACATCCTCGGGAGATAAACCACCAGCTGAACCTCAGCAATAACACACGCTGCTAGAATTGCTGTCTACAGCAAAACCTGATTCCTCCACCTCACGTGGCTGCAAAGCCAGCTCGGTCTGCCCACACCCACGGGGATGCCAGCGCCAGCCTCCGCTCACCCCACACCGGGCTGCTCCTCTGACCCACGTGTTCATCCCCCCAGAGCAGGGAGGGTCCTGTGCCCACTGAGCCCCAGGGAAAAGGGATTCAGCTGGGCTTTTTGGGGCACAGGGAGCCCAGCACACCCCGAGGTGCAGCCTGGCCACCTTATCCCATGCACAAGCTCTCCCAGCTCCCACCCACACAAACAACGCTACCTGGGAAGGAGGAGTCTCCACAAGGCCTTTCCCAGCTGCAGATGAAGCTGAGCTGGTCATGCCAAGCTATTTAAGTGGAGAGATGGATGGATTGATTGATGGATTTGCTAAGTTTACAGCTGAGGAGAGTGTGCTTGCACCCAGGTGCTGCCATGAGCTGCCTGGGGAGGGCAGGGTAACAGGCAGCCCTGCCATGGGCAGCTGCATGGTCCCATGGAATCACAGAATGGTTTTGGTGGGAAGGGACCTTAAAGCCCACCCAGCCCCACCCCCTGCCATGGGCAGGGACACCTTCCATAGCCCAGGTTGCTCCAAGCCTCATCCAGCCTGGCCTTGGACACTCCCAGGGATGGGGCATCCACAGCTTCTCTGGGAACCTGTCCCAGTGCTCCCCACCCTCTGCGGGAAGGATTCCTTCCTGATGTCCCCTCCCAAGCTCCCTCTTTCCGGTTAAACCCGTCACCCCTGGTCCTGTCACTACAGGGTCTTTTAAAAAGTCCCCCTCCTGGGAATGCTACTCCCAGCCTATGGGATGTGGAGAGAGAAAGAAAAGCGGGGAAAGCAGCACCACCCCCATGCTGGGACCTGTGTGGGGGTACCATGTGGGCTCCTGGCAGCAGAGGTTTTGTCCCTGAGCTCTGCATCAGGCAGGGGCTCCGCTTCCATGGCCGCCTGGTAGCCTTCGCGGAGCCCCCGGCACTGCCGAG
>NW_010245235.1:705-925 GCF_000690775.1 Eurypyga helias | reverse complement strand
CATGGTAGCCTTCGCGGAGCACCCGGCACTGCCGAGCCACGTCTCCAGCGCCCACCCAGTACCGGGAGCTGCTCCAGACTGACATCCCGGCTGCCCCTCCCTGGGCAGCGCGGTGATGAGATCGGTAATTACCCACAGCTAGAAGTGCTAATTACTGGTTTGGGCTGGGACAGCTCGGGGAGCTGCAGGAAGAAGAGCAGGCAAGGGCCTGGACAGCACC
>NW_010245235.1:0-456 GCF_000690775.1 Eurypyga helias | reverse complement strand
CGGGTGTGCTCTCCGAGTCCATCCTTACATGAATGGCGACGGGATCCTTGCTCCCTCGGGAGTGAGCTGAGAGCTCTGGGATGGTTCCAGCATCTCTACCGTGGATGGGGAGAACGTGCAGCCGCAACTCAACCGAATGCCGCTGCGTGGGAGCGAGGGGCCGCGGCCCCTGCGCTTCTCCCCTCCGGCAGATCCATCCATCCGGCGGCCGCAAAACGCGGCGTTCGACAGAGGCGTCTCGGTTTCGACGGGGTGCTGCGGGGACCCTGGCCTGCTGCACCCCGCTGCAGGGTGCAGGCGGAGGGAGGAAGCGTGTGCGGCTCTGTGGTCAGGCAGTTTCCATTCTCCTGCACCTGAGCCGAGGCAGCGGCGCAGCTCCCCAGCACCCCTTCCCCTCCGGCTGCCCGCCTCAGGGTGCCGGCCGGCTTCCTTCCGCCTGCACGGCTCTGCCAGCGT
>NW_010245234.1:0-2235 GCF_000690775.1 Eurypyga helias | reverse complement strand
CCCCCCTCCATGCCGTAAACAAGCCTCCCGCCCGCCCTCCGAGACAGGCACCCCCAGCTCCCGCCCGCTGCAGGGGGTCTGGTAGGCGAGCCCGAGGGGTGGTAAAGCAAAACAGCAGTGCAAACACATTACAAAGAAGAAAACAAGCTCCCTGTATTTCGAGAGACGGTTTAATCCAAGATAAACGTAATTTTGTTTAAATAAAATATATTAACCTGAATTAATAATACAGGAAACTAGAGTGAATTAATAATGCACGTATTCCTGGTCTCGTGGTTAAACACTTCCTCGTAAGAATACTGTATTAACCCTGTTTGGCCAAACAGCTCGCTGTTTCTTAAATAGCACCCGGTGATTTCAGGAAGAGCCGCGGCCCCTTCCCCAGTCCACCCTCCCCCGGAGACTTTACTCAGGATTTGCGAGCTGGACCTCAAAACCCCTAGAAGGAGAAAGGCTTAGGCTAAAGGAAGGTTAGCGAGCAAACTCTGGGATGATTCCAAAGGCGAAGGTATTACCAGCCGATAATTTTTAATCCCGGAAACATACATGATATTAAATTGTGCACAAATAGGCTTTACCGGGGTCTGGCACTTTTTCCCTCGGCCTGTAATAAGTGTTAAATAATGTGGAAAGGAAGGGTGACATTGCTTTATATATGGTTTGCGAATAAGAAAGGCCTTTTCCCCTCTTCCCTGCCTTTTTCTCCCGAGGAACAGGTGGTCTTAATCAAAGCCCTTAGCGCGATCTAATGGGAAAGTGGGGACCTTTCTGATATAACAAATTTATGAGCCCTTCCACGCCAGCTTTATTCCACTAAGTATTTATAAAAGTAATATCCACATATGCTCCCTGACACGGTAACTTCTACTTCCTCTGCCCAGAAACAAATGGTTATTTTCTTAACCATCAATTATGAACCCGGATTATTGTAGTACACGCAAAATTTCCTGCCTCGTTACCGTATCAGCCAGTCTGGTTTTTACCCGTCGGGCTACAGGGGAAATTGTTATCTAAACACCTTTAATGCCATGAATTAAAAAATATAAGCCTGAGCCGAAGAAGCAACGCGGGGTTGCCTGACCATTAACGCCTTCCCGTTTGCGGGGAAGGGAAGCGCGGAAGGACCGCGGATGCGGGTCTATCCCTGCGGATGTGCGGTTGTATCCCGACAGCTGTGGGATGATCCCTGCGTGCAGCCCCAGCCCCTGTCTCCGTGCGACGGATAATGGCAAATCCTGAGACGCTCGGAGTTGCGCGGGCGACTTGCCGAAAATCGTAAAAATCGCGGGTGTTTTATCGCGATTCGGTTGGGTTTAGGCTTTGATCTGTTTTTAGTCGCGCGGCGCTCGTTGATTTTGGTCTTGTCTGACCGTCAGGATTTGGTCGGTGGGCACAAGGTGAATAATCGCTAACTCGCAGCACTGGTCACGATAGTAAAAAACGCCAATGTTAGCTCAAATCCGTGCTCGGGTGAAAGGAGGAAACGAAATTCCGTAGGAGACGCTCCAAAACGACCCGGACGCGGTGGGTTCCCGCGGGGAAAGGGGCGCGGGGAGGGTTATTCCAGAAGAGACGGGTCCGTGGCCACGTCGGGGAAAGGAAAATGGGGAAAATACGAAAATATCGTTGCACGAAAATATTGTTGCAGCCCGGAGTGACGAAGGCTCAACCCTGGGGGTTGTCACGTTCACCCAGAGAGACGGGAAAATCGTTGCTGGGTCCCATGAAAATTAGGAAAACTTCGGCACAGGTTTCGGCAGCCCCACAGCACGAGTTAGTGGCCTGTGGGGGGTTATTCGAATAATTTTGGTGCAGGGCGGGAGGATGCTAAAACTATTTGTGTGTAAGTGTATATATACATAAGCTATACAATTTGTTAGCCGTGTGAATTTAATTTTGGTGCAGGGCGGTAGGATGCTAAAACTATTTGTGTGTAAGTGTATATATACATAAGCTATACAATTTGTTAGCCGTGTGAATTTGACTTTGCCGTAATCGATAATCTGGTTATTGCTGAAACAGCAGCCTCCAACATAAAACGCGGAGATTACATTCCTCCTTACATCATCAGCAGCATCACAAATTGATTGTTTCAACCCTTAAAAAAAAAAAAAAATTCGTTGGTCTGAATATTCCGTACTTTAATATCTCCCTTTTTTTTTCCAAAACCCCAACGCTGATTCAGCTTTCCGTCCGGATCAGCGTGCAAAGCCAAGGTCCCGGGTGTCTGTTTTT
>NW_010245233.1:342-1154 GCF_000690775.1 Eurypyga helias | reverse complement strand
CAGCCCAGCTCCCGGCTGGCAGTGCCCGCAGGACGTGGTGTGGGAACGTGCTGCCTTTGACAAAAATTTGTTTTGAAAGAAGAATTGGGGGGAGGAGTTTTCCCAATAAGGTCAAAACATTCAGGCTCAACCTTTTCAGAGCAGAACATTTCAATTTTCCACTTCAGCCTGATGTTTCATGTGAATTTTTTACTGAAAATGTAAATAAAATAAAGATTTGGAATTAAATGTTTAAATTTTCCTGAAGCAAGTCACTTCTGATGACTTGAAATTAGACTTTTCACACAATCTTGTTCTGTGGAAGATCCTGGAATGGTCTGGCCTCCTCCCATTCGGGAATGGCTCCTCTTCCAGCCCAGCTTTAACTGCTCTCTGGGGTGCCGAGGTCTGGCTTTCTACTTTGCATGGGTGGATTGCTTGGTGAAAGGGTCTCCTGTTCCCCATGGGACTTGCTGGTTTTACTGGAATGTAAGTAACAAAATCTATAATAATATGTGATGATACGATCGAGGGACGTGTGAGCCCCGGTCAGAAATGATCTGGTGAGAGTGAAACGGGCAGGAGCTTCCAGGTGAGACGATGCAGACCTGGCCAGTGCTTCGGCCTCGCTGAACGCAGCTTGTCGGACGGATGTTCGACAGGCGTTTGCTTCCCCTTTGAAAACGAGGGTTGATTCCCACCCTCCCCTGCTATAATTGCAGGGAGTAGGATGCCTTCCCTAGAAACGGACACAGGGATGGCTCTGCCCTCTCGGCTCGGCCGTGGGAAGCAGCACGGCGTATGCCAGCGGGCACCCAGAACAGGAGCGATGG
>NW_010245233.1:0-291 GCF_000690775.1 Eurypyga helias | reverse complement strand
CCTGTGGCGGGTGCCACGCAATGTCCTCGTGCACGTGCGGTTTGGCAGCTCGAAGGTGCCGTTTCTGCAGCGACAGGCAGTGCTGGTAACACCCGGAATCCCTCCGGGGGTGCTCTGGTGACCCGCTCAGTGCTGTGACTCCGGAGAGCGGGCATCACTGCGGGTACCAGTCCCGCTGTGCCCATCCCCTGAAGCAGAGGAGTGTGCGGCATACCCGCGGCCCTCGCTGCTCCCGACCACTCCAGTCAAAAATCTCTGTCCATCGCGGAACCTTAGAAACTTTAAACTTCT
>NW_010245232.1:320-832 GCF_000690775.1 Eurypyga helias | reverse complement strand
TGGGCGGAGGAGGCACGTGTGCAAAGAGACACACGTGTGTGAGGAGACACATGCAAGGAGGCATGTGTGTGCAAGGAGATGCGTGTGCAAGGAGGCATGTCTATGTGAGGAGAAACGTGTGGTGTGAGAAGACACGAGTGCGGAGGAGCACGCGTGTGCGGTGGAGACACGTGCAAGGAGGCGTGTGTGAGAGGAGAAACGTGTGGTGTGAGAAAACACGTTTGCAAGAAAGCACACGTGTGCGAGGAGACACGTGTGCTGTGAGAAGACACGCGTGTGCAAGGAAGCACACATGTGCGAGAAGACACACGTGTGCAAGGAAGCACGTGTGTGCGGAGAAGCACACATGTGCGGAGGAGACACGTGTGTGAGGCATGTGTGTGCAGAGGAGCACAGATGTGTGGAGGCATGTGTGTGCAGAGGAGACACGTATGGTGTGAGGAGACACGTGTGTGAGGAGACGTGCGAGGAGGCACATGTGGCATGAGAAGACGTGTGCGAGCAGGCATGTG
>NW_010245232.1:0-290 GCF_000690775.1 Eurypyga helias | reverse complement strand
ATGTGCAGAGGCACGTGTGTGCGAGGAGGCGTGTGTGTGAGGAGGCGTGTGCGCGAGGAAACGCGCGTGTGAAGAGATGCGTGTCTGAGGAGATGCGTGTGTGAGGAGACATGCGTGCGAGGAGACACGTGTGTGCGGAGACACGCGTGCACGGAGACACGCGTGCGCGAGGGCCCGACCCCCCCAGCTCACCCCGTTGAGGACGTCGTCGTGCGTCCAGGAGCAGAGGGTGCGGGGCGGGTCCGTCGGGACGTGAATCTGCGGGAGAGCGAGAGCCGTTCGCAGCCCCC
>NW_010245231.1:48690-49651 GCF_000690775.1 Eurypyga helias | reverse complement strand
TGATTCTATGATATGCTGGAAAACAAATACTTAACTCTCTGGGACAGTTTGGGGTCTCCCCACAGAGGCTTTGGTCAGAGTTTGAAAGATTAAGCAGCCTTGGAGTGGTCCCACAGCCAGGATCTGACCCAAAAGCTGCCACTGAAACCTCCTCATCCCCAAATCTATTTGCTACTGCAGATGATTTATGGCACAAAGAATTGCATGATATTTTGCTGTAAAAATTCTAATTTAGAGCTGGGTTTTTTTCCTTCATGGGCAATTGGCTCTGCATGGAGAGCAGGCATCAGAGATCTGCAGCATGAAGAGTCACCTGGAGACAGAGGTTTTGAGGATGGGAGAGAGGCATGTGCACAGGCTGGTGTTTGGGAAGGGTGCGTGTCTCAATACGCCTGCACACCCTCAAGCTTGCTCGCACACCCATGTGCTCTGGCTGAGCGCAGAGGTCACATTGGAAGAAATCAATAAATGCAATTATTATCAAAATTGCTGGTGTACCTGCGGGATGCGTCTGGAAGCAGACAAGGACAAGTGTCCAGCAGATTCAGCTTTGACCTGGCTCTGCTCCCGGCGTGTTCACCCTGCGGCACGGCAGAGCGGAGGCACGAGGAGCACCCAGGGCCACAGCAGCTGTTTGCAGGTAGCGGGGGATTTTCGGTGCTATTTCCCAAGGGAAGCAACCCCTTCCTGCACAAGGAAAAGACTCCCCCTCTCCATCAATAGAAATTAATTCCCATCAAAAAACATTTCAAAGGAAACTGTTTGACAGCCCCAAAGTTGCTCCAGTTCCTTTCAAATTCAATGGGAATATTGCCAGGTATTTCAACATGAGTTCATTGAGGCGAGTCCCATCCGTAGAAATCCCGGGTCACTGCAACCTCTCCCGACACCAGTGGCTGCTGCAGAAAGAATGTTTGGGGGATTTTCCCTGCTTTATGTGTTCTGGCCAGGACTAGATGAC
>NW_010245231.1:6253-48648 GCF_000690775.1 Eurypyga helias | reverse complement strand
GGCACGGGGAAGCCTGTCTGCAGGGATGCTGGGCAGGACGCAAGCGGGGCTGGCTGGCAGGGCAGGTAAGTGCTACCTGCTGAGCTGCCAAACCCAACGGATCCGTCTAACGTTTCTTTGGCAGGCTAATGGGTGACAGCAGTTGTGTGGGAAGACTAATGGAGAAAAGGTTTGATAAAATAGAAGCACCATCCCTAAGTTTTTCTGATGCTTTTTTTGCAGTTATATAATTTAAAAATGACATTGATTAAAAAAAAAAACCACAAACCAAACCCCAACACTGGGAAACTTTGAGCACTTAGGGCTGGATTCTGCTCCTGCTGTCAGCAGGGAAAGTTTGGGTCCCTGCCTGTGAGCTTCAGGGGAGGCTCAGTACATTTTCCCAGGGGGAGGAATGGGAAACAGGGTTTGCCCCCACACCCTTAATAACATCTAAATGCCACGAGTGCCGTGCAGGGATGAGAAAAGGGCTGAGCTCTCACACCTGGGGAAGTGTGTGCAGTTTGCACCAAGTCAGTATTCCCTGTGCATATGGTTGCTCTGCCAACCGGCATCGACTCAGACCGGGATGCACAAAGGGTTTGCACTCGCCAGGATGCGGCACTCCCGTCCCACCATGGGGTCTGTTCGTGGGCACAGTCCCAGCCTTGCGCAGACCCTTGTAGGTGCCTCTTGCTGGGCTGTGCAAAGCCATCTCTGCACTTCCTGACAGCTTTTTGGGGGTACCTGGGGGAATTTTAGCTCCCACCCTGACTGGGTCTGGCCCAGGGCTTGTTCGTAAGAGAGAGTTGATGGCAGATGTTAAAAACAAGGATGAAGGCATGTGAAGGAGCAGCAAGTGGTTGGATGGCCAGTGCAACTGCGAGCTGAGTGAGACCCACATCCCTGGTTCACCACAGCTTGGGTGTGCTCAAGGCTGGGTGGCAGCGGGGGGAGAGCACCCCAAACCCCGCTGGACTCACAGGGCTGTGCTGCAACCTTTTGTTGGGCTGTGAGCTGTCCCGGGGCACAGAGAAAGGACACTGGGGGTGTCACGCCTGCTCTGGGATGTGACGCTGGACACCTTGCTCTGTGCCTCAGTTTCCCTGCCCGGCTCTGCTGCATAGACCAGCAGGTTTCCAGGCACAGGCTGGTACACCATGAAGGACAATGGGACCTGGCTCACATTAAGCCTGGCCTCTCTCCTGGTCTGGATCCAGCCCCTGGCAAGCTGTCCCCTCTCCCATCCTAGCCAGTTGGGACTTTTTTATTAATACTTTCCTGTAGGCTCCAGCATTTGGCTCATCTGATGGCTGTCGACTTTTTTTTTTTAATTAAAAATACATGCTTTCTTCTGTAATAAAATCTCAGGGGAAGCCAAGATGAAGGGAACGCTTAGATGGAAAAAGCCCCAAAGAAATGAATCTGCAGCAGAAAGATGGTTCCTCCAGGAGGGATGTATGGACTGTCTGCCGTGATGCAAAGAAAGATGTTGTCAAGTTTCCCTTAAGAAATGGCCTGAGTGCTTTTTGGAAAGGTTTGAATTGATTCTCTTACCCCTCCAACAGAAGTCGTTTTGCTCTAGGTACGTACTAAGGCACAAAGGTGAAGTTTCCTGGTCTTTTTTATTTTTCTCCATAGCAGTTCTCATAAATATTGCATACATTTATATCCATAATTCCTCCCTCCCCCTCTTTCCTCCTCTTGAAGCCGTCGGGTGTGGCTGGGTGAGCGCACGGCGGGTGCACATGGCGCTTTGGTGATTCTCTGAGCAATGGTTAATGGGCTGGATGATTCTCTGAGGTGGCACGTCAGTGGTTTTTCTTGTCAAGGCTTTTTTGTCTCTGAGTTGGTATTTTAAAACAATATACCCGAAGGTGTAAAACCTCTGTGGAACATGGAGAAGGGTCGATTGGAAATGCTACTTTCTGATCTCTTCTGTGCTCTCTTTTTGAGCAGTCCCCTCTGCTTTCTCCTTTATATCTGCAAGAATTTGGGTTGTTTTAACAACATCACATGAGGGTTTTTTTAAATTTTGCCATTAAACCTGTAAACAGTATGCTCCAAGGAAGCAATTGCTCTTGTGCCCGTGTACCAGGCTTTAAAATCTGGGGAAAGATCACATACCCATCTTCTTTCCCTGCTTTTTCAGGATCATTTCCTTGGTGCTATGAGAGGTGATGGAGGTCAAGTCTTCAAATACAGGGGAATCAGCAGCTGGAAATCTTCCAGTTTGCCTACTGTGCTCCAAAAAACCTCCTCAAACGTTCCACAAAATAGAGGAAAAGCAGGATTGTTTATTTTTCTTCCATCTATTTCTAAATATTAGTGCAACATCCTCCCACATTCCCCATTTAGCCCCTGGAGATAGTCACCCGTTAGGTTTATCACATCTCTGAGATGGACAGAAAGGGTCCGAGATGAGACATTTCCATGTGGACACTAAAAACCCTTCAATGTCTTCCTCACGGTGGGTGTTTTTCATGACAATAGGGATTTTTTTTCTCACGTTCATTGACATCACATTATGCAGTAAGTCCCCAGGGAACTGTTCCCAGAATAATTGCACAAGACAAATAATCAGTATTTCCAATTTATTTTCTTCTGCTCTTCCGGATGAAGTAATGTGGCACGGCTTTGTGATAATTGGAAACACCTGATGCTGACCTTAGAGAAAGAAGGAAGAATTCAAAATATTGATCTTAGCGCCAGCTTAAAGGGAAAAGTGGCACTCGGTGCCTGGAAGGCTTAGCCCGGGACAGCCTGCGTTGCTCTCCACAAGCTCTTGCGCAGAGTCCCAGCTTGTGGGCAGCAAATCGGTGCTGGGGTGCAATCAACTTCTTGGCCATCAGACTGGCCATCACCTTGGCTGGGGGCCTGGAGGTTACCTGTCTCCCTGCCAGTCCTGAGCAGTTTATTCCTTGCTTTGCTTTTCCAGGGAGGTTTACTGGGATATTGTGTTGGTGCTCAGCAAAAGGTTGGTGTGGATACCAGTACCACCAGTGCTAGGGTCTGGGGAGCATCCTCTCTGGCCAACACAAACTAACATCCCCCCTGAGAGCACCCAGGGTCTGAGACGCACCCAGAAACATCAAATAAAATGAGCAGATGAGGATCAAAACAAGCAGGACATTGTACTGCTCCACATCACGCATGGTGAAATATCAGTCGAGGGCTATTAACACAAAGATACGCTGGCCATGGGCTGATAGAGATGAGCACGGTATTTTGGGGGAACAGTGTTACACGCTGTCCTTATTCTTTTCCTCTTCTCTAAGGGTATGTTCTTATCAGAGACAGGATATTGGAGGAGACGGACTCTCAATCTGATTTAATACAGCTGCTCGCATAGTCTTGCATTACGCTCCTGACAATCTCCAGACTTTGCAAAGTGGGACGTGCCTGACTCCAACAGCTTCCCATTAGGCTGCTGGAAAGCAAGTGGGTTGCAGGTCTCAGTGACAACTCGGTAAAAACAAAGTGAAGCAGTGAAGCTCTGCGCTGCAAACTACCTGCGCAGAGACCTCCTCTGCACCCCTGGAAATGAGACCCACCCCCTTGCCACGGGCAGCTGTTTAGCTTGCAGCAGAGCACACAGGGGCCTGCACTGCTCAGTCCCCTTTGGGAAGGAGCAGAGGGCGAGCACAGCTCCAGACGTGCTCGTGACACCACTTGCAACAACAGGATTTTACACAAACTGGAAAGGGAGTCGCGGGTGCAGTTGTGGAGGGAGAGTTTATGACTAGCCCAGTATCAGTCATGCTGTTTAAGCCTTATAAAGATTTGAGTGCTTTTCAATTGCTATCATATAAAAATACATAATAATGATTATTTTTGAAAATGCCAAGAATCAGCAGCTTGTTATATGCTTATAACTCTGCCAGTGCCCAGAGCAATCACCCACCACAGCCCAGTGAAAGCATTCTGCTTTACTGGATTTACTGGACGAAGGAGCTGGAGGAAGGATGCTGCTCTGAACAGTGTGCACCAGGCAGAGTGCAGAGCTTGTGCAGCACAGGGCGAGGAGTCAGAAATTGCTATTCTGGGCAAAAGCTGTGCTCACCCAAACTCCCAGCACAGTTGGTGCCAAGGGCAGACAGGATCGTGGCCACAGCCCTGCCAGGGCATCTGTCCTCAGGCTCCTCAAGGGTTTGCATCCGCTCAGCCTTCAGGATGCAGCAGCTCATAACTGGAGCATGGATGCTAAGCGCTGCCTAGTTTAATACGGCTGGATCTCCTCACACAGGGCCCTTCAGACTCCTCTGGCAGCACAAAAGCAACTTTAAAGGTAACACACACCTAATGCTATGTGAAGTGGCCTCAGTGCGACCCAGAATCACCTCATCTCCAATCAGTTTCTCTAGATGTGGACCAGATCCCTTCCTGCTGGTGTAAACTTGACGCACCCACGTGAGCTGGGTGGTGAAATTCAGATGAGCACATGGCCTGGAGCTACTATCATGAGTAACAGCTTCATGCATCTTGAAAGGGACTGAATCAGCTACCAGAATAACTCTGGGCTTCTATATCCAGGCAGTGGCATATCCGCCCCAGATTCATCAGTTAGGTTTGTGTACACACTGCTGTGCTTGCTTTTATAATTATCATCTCTCACTTGTCTTACAAACAGTAGTCGCCTTAAGGGTGAGAGTCTGAGCAAATTCCCCTGTTTGTTAAGAAAACAATACGGGCCTGATTACGAGCTGAGATCTACCTATTGCTAAGCTGAATTCAGGAGTGTTCTACACATGCTCAGCTGGTGGGGAGAGTGCTCAGAAGAAAGGTTGGTCAGTGAAGATTTAGCTTTAAGCATAACCTCTCATAAACGAGATGTGGTTTCTGGAGAACTACTCATTGCTTCCCATTGCGCTGCGCTGGAGGGCTGTGGAAATCCATGCCGTGTTGCAAAAGCCTCGACAAATGCAGGAGGGCTGAGCCGAGCAGGGTAGAAAGAGTAATTTCAACCCTGCAGTGAGAAAAACCAGAAACTGCTCTCCCAGAGAAACAAACCCTTGAAATAGGAATGGATGACACTGGTGAGCTGCAGGGCAGGTGTTTAAATAATTCAAAATTAACCCTCTTTTATTCAGTTGCATGATGCTAGGAGTATAAGAATTGCACCGTGGCCTTGCTGAGTCAATGGTGAAACTCCCTCCTGCCTTCCTGGCGCCAAGGAACCCATTAAAAGGTAGACCCTAAACTACAGCTCAGCACAGCCCTAAGCACCCTAAGACCATTTCAGCACAGCAAGTAATTTGGTGGCTCAGCCCTTCCAAAATCAGGAGTTACATCCTTGCATGAGGCTGCTTTTCAAGGAGGTCTGGCATTGCCAAGGATGGAGAAGAGCAGGCGGGGCTGGATGGGACATCACTTCCCATGCTGTCAATATCCCACCTATTTTAAAACCATCCTAGTTTGGGATAAGGGTGTTTGTGGGCTCCCACGGATGGCCATATGCCCTGCTGCTTGCTTTCGTGGAGCCTGGGTCTGGGAGACTTGCACACCTTCAAGTGATCACACCCGCGTGTTTGCACGCCACAGTACCTCAGGCTGTAATTGTTGCTGCCCCTCTAAGCTACAACACCTCCTGCTCCTGCCACGTGTGACCCTTTGCAGTGCGGACCCACTGCAATGCCTGGTCCCTGTGGCTGCAGGGATTGCTGCAGCCCCTGCATGGGAAGGGCTCTCCATCACTCATTTCATAGAATCGTAGGATCGTGGAACCTTTTCGGTTGGAAAAGACCATTAAGACCATCAAGTCCAACCGTTAACCCAACACTGCTAATACCACCACTAAACCATGTCCCTAAGGACCTCGTCCACACCTCTCTCAAATACCTCCAGTGTTTTTAGAATTTCCTGATACTCAAGAGAACAGCTCTTAATTACACCTTGCCTTGCATTGCACATGCATCCATACATAGTCGTTCAGGGAAACCCATTGCTTTTTCCTAGCCCATCCACAGAGAACCAACAGCTCCAGGGAAGGAGGTGGCATGCGGGACTGGCATTCTGGATCAGTCCTTTTGGGGGGCTCCCAGGAGAGGGGCATCTCCGCGAGCCACTTCTCACATCGACAGACCTGTGCCATCAGTGTAGTGGCTTTCAGGAGCAGTTTGCTGCGTAGCCCCAGGAGGCTGGAGTTAGAAATGAGATGGATTGAAATCAAAGATTTCCTTTGCTTTCAGACTCTTTGTCATTTTCTTGTTTGCCTGATGTTTCCTCTGTGTTTGGTTAGAGCCCCTCAGCACTTGAAGAAGGTGTGATGTGTGGTCATAAATAATCATTAACTCCGCAAGTACTTTCTAGTTTAAACATTTTAAATAAATAGATCTAACTCTCCTGAAAGGCAAACTTTTATATAACAGTATTACATTTGCATGCATGCTGCTTTCAGTGAGAAACCCCTGCTGAGAAACAGGACTGGCATGGGCTGGATCGGTATTTCCTGATGCACAATGGGAAGAGAGACTGCTCTGTCACTGGAAAATAAAATGGCAAGATCAAATACCAGAATATTTTGTCTCGCTTGAAAGTGAGCTGCTTCACACCATACACTGATTTTTCAGCTAATAAAACTGGCTGCAGACTCACAGAGTCGTGTAACATCAGACAAGATGGTGCTGTCAAAGAAATACGAACTGGTTTTGGCAGTGGGATTGAATGGGGAGGGGGTGCAGAGATCAGACCGCTCTGAAATGCTCTGCGGGATGCTCTGCCCTGCCTGGGAACAGACGGAGCTCCCTGGAAAAGGGGGGATGAACCACAGAGGGTAAAACCTGTAGTTAATTTTAAGAGTCAGCCTGGAAGCTGGTTGTGATATAGGCAGCTGGCTCCACTGATCTAAACTGCAACACCCCCAGCAACGCCCTGGTTTTGGAGGCATGCCAGCTGAGTTTCCTGTGGGACTGACTTGCCTCATGTCTCTCCTCTTGTGATGAGCATCTTTAACCTGCCTCCTCATCACCAGGAAGCCTGTGTGCCATCGGCGGCACCAGCATTTGCGTTCATCGAGGCTGAGGTTTCCAGACGGCGACACTGATGTGGTGAGAGATGGCTTTTGCTTTGGGCACGGCCCAAGCAGGACCAGGTGTTGGCAAAGTGGGAGCTGAGTTGAAAAGGTGGCTGGGAAAGCTGAGTTTCCAGGCCCTGGTCCTGCTGTGACAGTGGGGACTGGCCAGGCCAGAGCATGGACCACTGATGCCTGTGCAAAGCAGGGAGCATGCTGCTAGTCCAGTTACAGCGGGGTGAGAAGCTCAGGGGTGCCGAGGCCAAGCGTGAGGGAAAGTGCTGCAGCCGCCTTCCTCTGCAGCACGGCTGAGCAGGAGCTCAACGTTACGACAGAGCAGACACAATTAGCCAAGAGAAGCGCGTGCAATTAGCAGGGTGCTGCTGGGTCATTCTGCTTGAGCTGTTTCACAACCGCAGCAAAGCCCTCTGTCAAGGCAGCAAGGTTAAGCCCATGAAGGAGACGATGCTCACCTGGCACATGGGAAAAGCCAGAACGAAGCAGAAAATGCTGATGAAGAAAACTGGGTAGTGGTGATGCAACAGGCTGCATCGCACCAGTGATGGGCCAGGGCAGTGGGAAGCAGGCAGAGCCCAGACCGTGTACCCCAGGCTCTCGGGTGCCACAATGTCCCCGCACTTTGCTTCTCCAGGCACCAGCCATGAGCAGGAGCCAGGGGGGTGCAGGCAGAGTATCAGCCCTCTGCATGTGTGTCCAAGGCCATCACACATCTGGGGAGCTGGAGCCGTGGGGTCCAGCTGGGGGTCCCTGAGAATCAGCATCTGTTAGAGCTTGGTAAAGTGTAACTAGGGAACTCTAGCAAGAAAAATAGCAGCTGCAATAAAAACACAAGGCTGAAGTGCTGCCCTGCCGTGGTGTGCCCATAGCTGGCCTCAGCCCTACATGGCAAAAACCGGTTTGGGTGGCAAGCGAGCCGGGTGCCACTGAAATAAGTGAGAGGGAGGCTCAGCAAGGAATTTCTCTGCGAATCCCATGTTTTATCAGCATGTCCAGGGCTTTTAGAGTAGCTCAGAGAAACAGCCCTTTATTTCAGCCACTGTCACTGCAGGACTTGATGGAGTCCCAGAGCAGAGGAGATGGCACCAGCAAAGTCCGCGTTGGCACAATAAAAACATCGGTGGCCTCAAGACAGACAGTGACAAAGCAATCTCTGCAGGAGACGGAGCTCAGTCTCTCAGCCACTTTGGTAAAGGCGTGTTTAATTTAGTGCATGGTGGTTGAATTAAGTATTTCTTAGCCTTATTAAAATAAGGATTTACTCCCCATTCTATTATTCATGGGGCTGTACAATAAGTACCAGCCAGTCGGAACATAATTAGCAAGGAATTATTTACAGAGATGAGAAACTGTTACTAAACCCAAGCAAATAGCATCTCCGTGCTCTCCTGGAGGCGGCCTGGAAGCGGGATGGCTGCACGACACGACCCATTGGGGCAGCACCTCTGCAAGCAAGAGTAATGATGCCTTCAGCAGCAGGCATGGGAGTAACTCATAGAAACAGCAAACATGCAAACTGTCAGCATGATTCACTGAGTAATTATAGAATAATACAGTGTAAACTATTAGAAGATAATAACAATAAGTCAGGATTGACTTGTCTCCTTTAAAACTCCAGGCTGCCTCCTAGTTATTTGTTATCTCTCAAAGCCTGCTGCACGCATGAGAGGAGAGCTGAAGGGTGCTGCTGTGCGGGAGCCTGCGCAGGCAGATTCTTCCATAGGCTTTGACAGGCACAAACTTCTGGAGGGGGAGCCTGTAAATCACCTGGGCTGCTGCCTTTGCCAGAGGGAGATGTCTGCTGGAGGCACCTGGAGAAATGGTCGTGAAAAGGAGGGCACTGGGGCACACCTGGTAGGACAGAGAGTTACAGGGGTGATCAGGTCTTGTGCCGTGGGACAGACGAAGCCGGGGGTCATCTGAGGAGGTTCAGCTGACCTTTTTTCACAAAGGCACCTGTAATGTTCCCTGAGTGCTGGTATTGGCTAAGGTTCATCCAAGCTGAACCATTTTTAATAAAACTGAACCCAGAAACCAGCTAAGGAGGCAGCTGAACTCAGCTCCCATCAATCCCAACACCACATTTTAATAACATTGACGTGTTGGGTTTCAAGTTTGAAATTTAAACTTTTTTCTTTCCCAAATAGTCATTAGGTTCATTTAATTTTTTTTTTTAAAGCACTTCAGACTGCAATGTTCTACTCTGAAAATTGGGCATTGAAATAACTGTGCAAATTGGGCATTGAAATAACTGTGAGCTCTGCTGCTGCCTCCTTTCTCTCTGCACCCGCTCTCTCCAGGGTGGGAGAGTTGTCAGCTCCAGCCCTTCACTACAAGCCACTTTAGTTAGATGAATGACATTTTTAGTGAAAAAAATTAAATTATTTAGCCTCAGTTGGCAGGTTCTGGTATTGTGTTGCCAAATCTCACTTACTACGGAAATTCCTGTGTTCCAGAAACGTTTTTAAAGCAGCCACTGCCTAAATAGCCTGTTCCCTTTAAAATGTGGGTGCTGTGTGAGGCTTCTGGGGAGCGGTCGGTCGGCTTGTAAGTAGGGGTTGGAATGGGGGGTGCAGATTTGCATGCACACACGTGCAGACACATGTGCAGAGCTATGTGTTCTGCGGGGTGCAAGGCCAGGCAACCTGGGGACCCTCCATGTCCAGCAGCTCGTTCTGCCTGCCCAGCACCATCAGAAATGCTCAGTGTGGTATATGGGGACAGCTCTCTGGAACAGGATGGTGTAAGCTTAATTCTGTTGCAAGGAATGACAGAAATGTTACATTTTTTTGTAAATCAGGCCAAAAGAAGCCACTTGTTTGGGGTCTCTCAGGCAAAATAATAGTAGGCATTTTAAGGAGATGTCCTGACACACATCTCCAAAGCCATGGCAGCAGGGCAAGACCAACATTTGGTTGGCTAACAGTCGTAGACGATGCTTGGTGGGTGGTGCATGGACATTTTGGGTACCACACATCCCCTCTGGGAGAGGCTCAGCTGACAGAAGTCTGGTGCTGTCGCAAGGCTTGCCCTGCCGGCAGCGTGATGTTGCTGTGCCGGAGAGCCCTCTGTCAACACGCAATCCATCACTCGCGGTTCTTTATTAGGGCAGGAGAGCAAGCAGCAGGCGTATCTGTGCTTCGCCGCTGATCAGAAGGCAACACAGCAGGAACAGCTGTCCATCAGCTTGAAACTCAATTACCCAAGCTACAGCTCTCCTCTGTATAGGTGTAATCAGCTCCTCATAGCATGCGTTCACCTACTGGTTATCATCCTCTGTCATGCCCTTGCTAGACCGTTCGTTACTTAGGCATGCACTAAGCAGATATCCTCCCCTTGGTGGGACCTGGATTGCTCCTGATCAATGCCAAACCCTTTTCCCTTGCAGAAGGGCATCCACACAGCTGACAAGGACCTGGAAAGAAGGTGGCAGCGTGTGCCTAGGAGAGCCCTACAACCCTTGCAGTCTTTGGTTATAAAAGCCCGTGGGGTCTGTGACTGAGAACTGAAGGCTCCGCTCCGCACACAACAGTGGTTCTAAAATGGGGAAAAACTAGGCATGGGCCATTTGTTCTTTTTACTTCGTCATGGTATTTCCAGGAATATGACTCCAGGCAAGTTTGCAGCTTGTATTCACAGTTGAATTCTTTGGTGGCAAGAGCAATGAGCAATGATTTTTGTTCTCTGGGCTTCAATACTCATAACATTTCCATTTTTATGGCATTTGATTATGTACTAGACATTTAAGATGCATTTATAATATTAACCTCCCAAAAAGAGGCCACTCCTAAACAGCTCTGTTTGCCTCGTTAAAATGCGACTCTCGCTGTTGTCTGTACCTCAAGTGGTCTGTGTCGATGAATCAAAGACCTGAAATGCTAAAGCAAAATATATATATAAAGAAAACCCCACGGTGGGGGGGGAAAGCCTTCATTCCTAACAAATGACCTGTGCTGCAACATCAGCCACTTCCTCATTTGTCAAAGCGGTGCGGTTCTGCTCAGCTGCACCCAAAGTTGTAATTTGCAAATCTGAATCCAATTTGATGCTTCGTCATCTTGTGACATGGCAGGGGGAGAAGATGACTCAGTACCGTTCGCGCTGCGCGAGCTGGGCTGCCCTTCTCCGTGTGCCGCGGTCAGGCTGGGGCCATGCAAGGGTGATGCACCCAGCACCCCGGTTTGGGGGGCTTTTTTGAGGCTCCGAGGAGACCTCATTGCAGCTTTCCAGTATCTGAAGGGGCTACAAGGGTGCTGGGAGAGGACTTTTTACAAGGGCCTGTAGTGATAGGACAAGGGGTAATGGGTATAAATTGAAATCAGAGAGGTTTAGATTAGATATCAGGAAGAAATTCTTCACAGAGAGGGTGGTGAGGCACTGGAACAGGTTGCCCAGAGATGTTGTGGAGGCCCCATCCCTGGAAGTGTCCAAGGCCAGGCTGGATGTGGCTTGGAGCAACCTGGTCTAGTGGAAGGTGTCCCTGCCCATGGCAGGGGGGGTGGAACTAGATGATCTTTAAGGGCCCTTCCAACCCAAACCATTCTGTGATTCTATGATTCTATGTGGCAAGGAGAGGAAAGCTCCAAGCGGGTTGTTCCACAGATGGAAGGTGTCCAAAGAAGTGAAGGGGTTTGCTCAAGATCCTAGCGTGAGTCCAACTAAATGCAGAGCCTGGAGCAGCACCAGTTTCCTCATCCCCATCCAGTGGATGAGCCCTTTGATCACGCTGACCCTCCCCAAACTTCCAAGCTGGGTTGGACCTTCATTAACTGCTCAGTCTCTGTAAGTTACTATTTTGTTTGTGTTGCAGAAGCAGCTCAGACCCTGCTGGAGGACACAGACCACCACCTCTGGGTGCTGCCCACACATCTAACCAGAAAGAGCTGTGACAGCGCAAGGATCTAAACAGAGACCGCAGAAGTCAGATGGCTGTGACAAACACAGAGGAGAGTGAATATCCGTCACTCAATATAACATAAAACTGTCCCAAAATCAAGAGTTAAGAATCCCAGATTGTACTGAGCTGCTCACTGCCTCCTTCTCTCATCTCCCATTACCCGTGACAGGGACAAGGATGTCATCTCACTGCAGTCGTTCTTCATGTTTGTGAACTGCTCAACACAACCACGGTGAGACTATAGAAGAAAACTCAGGAGATAACAGTAACTGTCTCTTTTTTCTTTTTCCCCCCTAATAAGCACATAAGGCCTGAGAACCAACACTGAGGATAATGACGAGCAAGGTAGTAAATCCGCCCTCTTTAAATGAGCTCGGTCCATCCTTGCCTGGTACAGACAGGACTCTTCCAGAAAGCAGTGTGAAATCATGAAAATGAAGACAGTATCATAACTCACATGAGAGGTGAAGAGTGGAAATGATGAATGAAGAGTCCAAAGCCTTCCATTCCCCATACCCAAAGCATTTCACTTTGCAGCTTTAATGAAATTCTTCTTTCTTTCCAGCTCTGTACCATGTAGGTGTACCCCACCCAGCTTCACATTTGACAGTACGGATAGTAACCAAGACGTAACCAGTTACGGATAGTAACCAGACACCATACGACTCCAGCAGTGCTGCTAGAGGAACCTCTGGGCCGTTCACACCCCGCTGTTCATGCTGTTGCCCGCGGGCTGAAGGCAGTGTAGTTATCTCAATACACATGTGTTATTTTGCTAGGCAGTGCGGGATCCTAATGTATGTACACTATAATTACTTTTAGTTGCTCCCTTCTCTTTTATTGTAATTTGCTTGCTAATTATCGTTACAGAATCTTAACTCAGTTGTTCCCATTAATCTTAAATTAATTATAAGGTAGTCCATGCTAATTTAACACCAGGGTTGTTTTTTTTCTTTTAATCACATGTTTTTAGGCTTGTTGCTGATGTGCTAAAAACAGTTGTCTTGGAAAAGCAGCTCTGTCCTGAAAAATGATGTTGCAGAGAACATGACCGCAACCCAGGGGTGTCCGCTTCTGTTTGAAGGATTTGGGACTCAACAGGCTTCATCTGACATGAGAAAGGAGCTGCTTTCTCATCTGCTCCCTGGTCCATCAGAGACCACACTCATTTCTTTAATTTCAGGTGCCAACGTGTTTTGACACAAGCCTTTCAGATGACCGGTCTCAGGAGGTGAGGACTAAACCCCACCAGAGCTGGGCTCCCATCTCCCAGAGGTTCCCTTGCAATCCACTTAAGCATCATAATTAACAGGGCAGGATCTTCACAGGACTTAAGGCACTAATGGGAGAAAAAAGCCCCTCTAATGGTTCTCTCCCCTGGGCACAGAATATTTACCAAGCCTCCAGTGAGAAGCATTTCTATTCCTGGTTAGCTGATAGGGGACCGATATTTCTGGATGAAAGAAGAGAGTTGTAGGAATCTCTGCTTTTTATAGCACTGAAGGTTTAGGGTGTATTATTGCTGTTGTGTCTCAGCTGGGTAACAAGCTTTGGCTGAGACTTTCTTTGGTAAAGACGGTGACACCAAGGTTTTTACTGAACTCATGTCAGTCAGTAGTTTTACCCAAAAGCAACAACAAAAAAGTTCCTCAAACCCTTTCCTGATCCGAGGCACTTGCTTTGAGGTATCATCAGCTGCCTCAAGCCATCCCACAGCCAAACATCAATGGATCAGTGGGCTTTAGGGTAGGACACGCATCCTGCCTTCGCGGTCAGCACAGCTCAGCCAGGAGAGATTTAGGACACCACCGTGACTTGCCCACATGCAGTTGTGTACCCCCGAATGTTTGTGATGAAGTATTTTGGCCTTTTCAAAGCGTTATGTAAAAGACATGCTCACTACTGGAGGGAACTGTTTTCTTTAAGTCCCAATAGGAAGCTACAGCCATCGCAAAATCATTTCACATATTTTTCTCAGAATTGTCTATGAGTTGGACAAAATACTGTCCTTTTCCAGAGCTTCCATCCTGCTTCATATCACCCCCAGGGTGTTCAGCACATTTGGAATAAAGGGCTGGGTAAAGTTTGCTGGAAATGCTGATGAACTCTTCTGTTTCAGAGCACCCACATTTGCATTTGGAATACAATTACGCTGGATAAATACTGACAAATTCTGCTGTCCCCAATGCCATGGCTACTCTTTATGTACCTGAACTCTGCCCCAGGCATTTGCTGGGTACTACCAAAATGCTGAAGAACAGACAACGCTGGAGCGGAGTGCCCAGATGTCCTTACAAGGGGCAAGGAGCTGCAGCGCTAGGTCAGACACGGCAGGACGGGATGCTCTGCAAACCCACAGAAATGGGACAGTCCCCTGTCCAGCAGTGCCCAGTGACCATCAGGTAGAAACAACAGCTCCCTTTAGCCAGCTAAAGAGAGGGGCTGATAAAGACACCGTGAAGCAGCTCTGATCTATGATGTGTATAAAACCATGGGGTGCCTAAGGTTTAAATAATACTGACTTAGTTATAAACAAGAATATGAAAGGACTGGGGGGAGGAGAAGGCTTCGGCAATGGGATTAAACTGTAAGTTTTCTACTGCCACTATGAATTCCATTTTGGTTTTTTACCCTAATTTTGAAGAGCTGCTGCTTTCACGCAACCTTTGTTTAGGGTAAGTGCAGGATCAGGACGGCAGCATGCCGAAGAGTTTCACGCCCAGGAACACTTCCTATCTGAGAGCCAACACTTCAATTGCAGCCACATATTGCAGACTTGTGTCTCATGGAAGCAAATCACTTTGATTTATGGAGGGGAATGCCCAGGTCTGCCTGCCCAGCAATGTCCCTGACCCCAGAGGACACCCCAGTAACAAATTCAGGGGCAACTGTGTTTCCCCTGGACTTTTTCTGAGAGATACAAAATATATCAGAGGAAACACCGTATTTTTCAGCAGTATTTTTCTCCTTTTCCCTGAAGTCCTCAGCATGCCTCTGTGCCTTTGGGGCCATGGAGGACTTGCTGTTGCTAATAATTACTCAGCATCCTCCTCTGAAGGTTGCAAGGGGACATGAGAGAGTTAGACATGAGGCTCAGCTTTAAAAAATGCTCATCTAGGATCTAGAGGGGAATGGCCTTGCTCTGTGTAAATGTTTGGTTATAAATGCAGGGATACTCACCCCTTTCCTTAGCAGAGCCCCCTGGGATCTACCCACCACTTCATTTAGAAGAAATGAGGGCTTGTGGCAGTACCGTACATGCCAGGACCACGAGCCCCCGAGACGGCAGGCTGTGGTATTATGGGGCTGGAAGGTTAATGAACACTACAAGCAGCCCATAAAATCCCCCTCGCTTTCCCCAGCTGCCAATGCACAGGATGCAAATCAACCCACCTGTTAATGTTGCAGCATAAATAGAGGCTGAAGGATATTCATCCTGCTTACCACTAGCTAAAACGTCCCCCAGGAAGCTCTCAATTAGCCTCCTGTCTCTGAGCCTTGGTTTGATACAGCCCTTGTTAAAAGGTACTGCCAGAGCATTGTGATTTGGGATGCTTAGAAGGAAATAAAGGGTAAATACACAAACTGTGCTGATGGAGGGAGGGAGAGAGGCTGAGCAGGCAGAGGGCTGGGCTACTGTTTGACACGTGTTCCTCACTCCAGCATCCCTTGGATGTTGCTGCCTTTGTGTTTCTTCCAGACATTTTTCTCTGGGCTAAAAGTTCCTTTCGGAGCTAATCAATACCACGGATGACATGTCAGTGGGAGCCGTGTTTGAGGGAAGCCATGCCCTGCCTGCTGGGGGGATGCCAGGTGAGGGTGGCACCCACTAGACAAGGATGATTGGCCAGTCCAGGGCTGAAGAATCCCTTCGTGAACAGCAGCATCTGGATGAGCAGATCCAGATGAGGCACTTCCAGCACATGTATGAAAAATTGGACTTTGTCCCCCTCCTGTTTTCTGCATCCCTTTTCCAAGCATGCACTCTCCTCAGCCAGCTTACCCGGGGTCCGCATCGGGCACCAATGTAGGTCCCACAACCTTTGCAGTAAAACCCAGGGTGAGGTCGAGTGGCAGATGAGCACAAGCTTTCAGGGTCATGGTTTTGAGCTCAGATTCTTAGCATCCCCCAACCAATCAACCATTTCAAAGCCTGTTTTAGTGCTTTCTCTTCATTTCCACTATTACCTGTGTTTATTTTTTACACACTAAAAGCACTCTGCATGTGTTTGTGCCCATCTCTGTGTTGTGCCGTGGTGTGTGCGGGGGTGTACTTCACTCAAGCGGTGTCTCTGGGTACTAGTCTAAAGCAAGCAATAATAAATAAGTCTACACCACGCTGTGCTAATTAGGGAGCACGGCTGACAGCATATTGGACGTCCTCATTTCAAGACAGCCTGAGATGAGGGCCTTCCGCAGCTCATGTCTATAATGGGAATCCACCAGGCCACAAGCCTGGGCTAAAAATAACCGGCATAATTAAAACCAGGATTCAAGGCACAAGCAGAGGTAGCACAGGCAGATGTATCTCCTTGTAAATACAATATTTAAACACCTAATAAGCATTCAGTGTATCACCAAGAGAAGAAGTTAGGAGAAGGTCAGTCCTCCTTCTATTAGTCAGGCAGAGAAACACAATGTATTTGGTTTGTTCAATATATGTCACATCTTTAATGGGACTTTCATTTGCCTGTAATATTTATCATAAACTGCTTTGCGAGAGGAAGGCTGGCTGAAGGGCTCCGGTGATACAGCTGCAGCAGAAATGTCTTTGTGCCCTCCAACTCAGAGGTTCTGTTTGAGATGTTCCTTGGAGCAGGAGAAGAGCCATGAAGTTGGAGGCTGATCATGCCCCAACCAAGAGAGGGGACTAAGTAAAGGCGTGGTCACAAATACAAATGCTCAAGCCAGCAGGGAAGTGTCACTGTTTGCCAGCTGTGTAGAGATGCACATCGTGACCTCAGTCCTACCCAGGCTGCACTAAATAAGAAGTTGCTTTTCCTGAACATTTCTCTGGGACTGGAGTTCTCGCTGCTGCATGAAGACCCCCATAGGCGACACACTGCCAGGCTTTTGGGGACAGAAATCTCCTTTTTCTCCTGCTGATCTCTTGTCACTGAGGAATCTGGCCTGCCTGGATGTATGACAGTGCTTTTCTCACCCTCAGGTAAACAGAGATTGTGGAATTTGTCCTTGTGTGCAGTTAGCAATCCTGCACAGTGCTAAACCACCCTGCTGTCATTGCTGCACAGTGCTAAGGACCAAGGGCTACCTTCTGCCCAGGGTGACAGATTTGACCCCACATCCTTGGAGATTGCTTTACACCGTGTTGGACTTTCTAGCCAGTAAATTAATCCAGACAGGACCCGGCACTCTTTTAATGGCTTCTCTCCAACCCAGCAGTTCCCGAACCTGGGCTGCAGCAGGAAAGCAGCACTACTGCCTTTATAGCCATGGCCCCAGGAGCAAGAGAAACATTTTGAGGTTTCCCTGCAAGGTCATCTGGTATAGGACAATCTGCTAAAAAGCCAATGTGTTGGGCTTGTTTCTTACTGAATCCCTGCTGTGTCAAGGTCACTCTCTACTTCTTTAATTGAGGACTAAGAAAAAGTGAAGACTCCAGATCCAAAAGGTACATCCTCCTCACTGCCTGCCCAGAGCCCTGCAAATACAAAGCCAGCTTGCTCTCAGGGCAGCCTGGTACGCAGTGATTAAATCACAGCACAAACGAGTCTGGAAATGATGAGTGTCGACTTGGGAGAAGTCCAGGAGCAGAGAGACTTCTAGTAATATTACCCTGAACCTCAGGACTTGGCTCCATTTTCGTGTCTTGTCCTTGGTGCACAAGCCGGGGCAGCATGCCTGCTGGGTACGTTGGGTCGATGCTATTCCCAGGCCGTAACCGTTTCATTGCTTGGAGGAGTGCGCTGCACGCAGAATTGGGGTGCAGTGGCTGACAGCACGGAAAGGGGATGCTTTGCTTTCCAGCTTACCCCTATTACTTTGCTGGTGCAAAAAAAAACCAGTTTGGGTTCCCCAGCTCTGTTGCTACTCACTAACGATTTTCTCTGGGTGGATTTAGGACTCATTTAAAGTCAATGAGAAAGGGGAGATCCAATGCAGTCGGTGGAGTTACACTGCGAAGAGCACAGCAGAGATGCTGGTCCCGACCCACTGTGCCCATGGTTACACATCTTCATCAAAGTGACATTTCTCGCTGCTTGCAGAGGGAACAGCTATTATCTCACTGTCTGCTGCTAATGAACTTCACCGCAGTGAGAGAAGTCCTTTGGTGGGCATGACTGGCACTGATCGTTCCAATTAAAAATGCACAATTAACATCTCATGCCATCCTCTCCAGCAGAACGATGGTTGGAAAATGTCCCTGATCATGAGACGGCCCTTGTGCGGTCCCATGCCTGGCGTGCTGTTAAACACCTGGGGGTTAGCCTGGGTGGCCTGGCCACCCCCCCTTGCAGGCTGGGAGACAGACCCCTCACACACCACAAGCCACAGGAGAATGGGAGTGGGAGATGTTTTGGCTGAGAGTAGAGACAGCTTCCAAAGCCCATCATGAGGAACTGCTGGGAGTCACCGCTGAGACAAACAGCAGCGGGTCAGAGCGACACCGTACGTGCTTAGTAGAACTTGTAATCAGCCTTGCCCAGAGATGGCTTCATCCTCAGAGGACTTATCCTTTTCTCTGTTTCTGTTCCGCTCTGGAAATAAGAACTGGTATTCCATCATTTCGTCCGGATGTTTTCACATCCCTACAAGGGCCAGGAAGGCTCAGGAAAGAAATCACGATTGCTGCTCTTTCTCCAGCTGGGCTGAGCTCTGTCCTTGCCTCAGCCAGAGTGGATCTGCGTGCATGACCCTGCACGGATGTCTGTCTGTGGGGCTGTAGAGGGACACGGTGGGCTTCAGCTGCCCAAACGTGGTGCGTAGCGATGTTCACCGTGCCCCAAGGCATCCCGAGCAGGCATGGGACTGCCCAGTCACACACAGGACCCACAGATGCCAGAGGCCAGGAGGGATCTGAAATGGACCTTGGACATCCACAATGGCATCGGAGACCTATGTGAGGGCTACTGAATCCTGCCCAACTAACTAAGGAGCACTGAAACTCCTAAGGATGATACAGGAGAAGAAAATCTCCACTAGACTCCATGGAAGAATCGCTACTTACCCTTCGGTATCTCTCTTATCCATAAAGAAATACAACTACTACAGCACCCTCAAAAAGCAGAGTCTACAGAGAGGGTGGTGACACGGCCCAGGAGAGGGGGAAGAAAGAAGGGAGCCGCGAATGAATGCTGCCAGCCTGCTACTGCTGAGTCTGAGAACTAAACACCTTGCAAAGAATCAGACCCAGAATGGCAGGTAAATTAATAATATATAGAGAGAAAGAGGGAACGGGGTCTCTGACGCAGAGGGAGCACACACACATAACCTGCAAACACAGGGAAGAGGGAACAAAGGTTCAGAGTCCTTGAGAAATGTGTTTTCTCTGTAAAACCAGGCATGGGAGACTGCTGCTGCTGTTTCACTCTCTATGTAACCCAGAATAAAATGTCTCCTTAAATGAAAATCAAGTGCAGATTCATGAGCGTGTCTGTGTGTCCTGAAAGGCAGAACATTATCCTCACCAGGGTGGGGAGAAGGTGGCAATGAATTTTCTGCAAATGTTCATTCATCTTTTCAAATGAATTTGTCTTGTTTGGGTAAAGGCCCATTTTGGATGTCCATTCACTACGGTTCTAACAAAGGAATTTTAACAGCCCAAAAACTGTTGCCATTGCTTTCACCCAGCAGGCAGGATCTCCCCCGTTCACTCTGGAGCATTTCTAGTCTGGAGTTGAGGATAGAGTTGCTCAGATGAGAAGCCAATTTATTGAGCCTGAAATACTTAATTTGAAATATCTTGAAATACCTATTATTTGAAATACCTAAGAGTCCCTCTACCAATACTCAAAGCAAGTCACTACCAACAGCATTTGGCTGATCTGACTCACACTGAGGGACTGGGATTTTCAGACACATGATCCCCTCCCTTTTTTCTGCAGGTTTGATTACACTGCCATTTTAAAGCCCTACAAAAACATGGAAAAAAAACATAGCCCCAGTATCTGAAGGGGGCCTACAAGGGTGCTGGGAGAGGACTTTTTACAAGGGCCTGTAGTGATAGGACAAGGGGTAATGGGTATAAATTGAAATCAGGGAGGTTTAGATTAGATATCAGTAAGAAATTCTTCACAGAGAGGGTGGGGAGCACTGGAACAGGTTGCCCAGAGAAGCTGTGGATGCCCCATCCCTGGATGTCTTCAAGGCCAGGCTGGATGAGGCTTGGAGCAACCTGGGCTAGGGGAAGGGGTCCCTGCCCATGGCAGGGGGGGGGGGACTAGATGATCTTTAAGGTCCCTTCCAACCCCAACCATTCTATGATTCTATGATTCTATGAAATCTTTGAAATGATGAAATTCCCAAACTCAAGAGCAACTGCAGGGCTTATGAAGCACTAGGAACAGGAGCTAGACACAGCCCTCGAAGCTGGTAGAGATAAACTCAGGAATTCTTTGGCTGCTGGTAATCACGGTGCAGCCAGAGCAAGCCCTGCTGCTGCATGCTGGCGAAGACAGCACCCTGTTTCCTGCTAGAGACCTCCAGATGCAGCTGTAGATACAACCCTTCTCCTGTGATGTCTGAAGGCTGTTTTTAAGCTTAAAGGGACAAAAAGAGGTAAAAGGAATACTGTCTATTACCATGTACCATTCCCTGAGGGCTGAAAACAGAAGGTACCACTTCATCAGTAGAGCCAAACATCTTCCCTGTTCTCCCTTTATTTCTTCACACGTGGCCAAAGGAGGAAAGCACAGTCAGTGCCACAAGGAAGGAGTTTCCTTCCCCACTGATTCACAGGCAGACACACACACATGCACACACAGCTCTTTCTTCCATCTCTCATTGAGAGCCCATGATGTATTCATTCACAGATACTCACGTGGGGTGTTTATGGGAAAGGTCTAGTTCAGAGCTTTGGCAGCTTTAGCAGAAAGGCGAAATTTTTAGGCTGATAAGCTGTAACTAAACATTCCCCCTGTGCTGAATGTTTACACAACTTAATGTCTTTAGGAAAATGGTGCTGAGGAAGCCCATAAGCAGAGGTTGCTCCTCTTGAGTAAAGTTATGAGGCTCAGCATCAAGCAAGCGTTGCACGAGCACATCGGATACATGCTGTCCACCCCCGGGGAGACAGCTGAGCTCCTCAGAGCAACAAAACAGCCTCCAGCCACCTCCACGGGTGCGGGACCGGGGTCCTCCAGGGTGCCGTGGAGACGTGGTGGTGAACACCAACGCTGTGTTGGTACATGGCTCTGTGCACCCCACTGGAGACCTTCGGACACCACTGTTACAGACCTCTCTACGCCCAAGGACAGCAGTGCCTCGAAATGCACTGCCGGATCTCATTGCTGCCACGCTGCCAGCCACGGGGGTGCGGGAAATAGGGAATCACACGCAGTGTCCCCAGATCACACCCTTCTCTGTCCCGAGGGGACAGGATGCACTTGCCGTTCTTGACTCCTACCAAGAGGTGGCAATAGGCAATTCTGTATTGGCCTCAGCAAGACAGAAACCCTGAATTTTAATTTCCACCAGTCAGTGACACATATATTCTCCCCACTGGGTATAGCATGAGCAAAGTTCCTGGGCTGGAAGGGGGAAAGGGAGGGGTGCTGCAAAAAAGCAAAAAAGGACGCTTGCAAAGCAAAAATGACATTGATTTTAAAGAGCAAGAGCAAAACTGCCATTTGCAAAGGGCAAAGCATCTCCAGGGGAAACTGGAGAACATTATCAATAGACGGATAGTTTGGGAGGAGCACAAAATGAGAAGATTGTTTGATAATGAGGCAAGGAATGCTCAGTACAGGCAAAAAAATACCTCCCATAAGCAATTGCAGCTGATCCAGTCATGCTAAAACCAAACAGAAGAGTTAGAAGATGGTGAGGCAGCTCCCTTTCCCCCTGGGCAGTTTTACTGGCCAAACACCACAATATTATCATCAGAGGTGCATATAGATGCACAAACATTCAATTCTTTTTCATTTGACTGCTGAGCCTTAGAGGATGCATGCAGGTCAGATTTGCACAATACGGAGGGTCATAAACTTAGTACAGAAGGAGAAGCTAAAGCATGAGGGCTTCTTCCACCACACGGCTCCAGCAGGCAGGGATGGACCAAGCTAACACTGCAGGAGGTGCAGTGACATGGAGAGGGGTCAGCAGGGTGCTCTGGAGGTTTGGGGGGATGCCTCCATCCCTCGCCTACTCCTTCACTGCTCTTTCCAGCCAGCTGGGGCTGTTCCTATTTTGTGTCACAGATATTATCAAAGCTGCAGTTCCTGGGGCAGCAGCGCATCATCGCCTCCCTGCAGACAGCCCATGGGCAGTCTATGGGGGCAGTGAGTGACCCCTGTGTGGGCGTGTGGGTGACAAGTGCTCCAGTGAAGATGCTGTAACCCAGCCTCCATCTCTGTCTTCATGCTCACTGACAGTCTGGGAGGTATCTCGGAGGAGGGTGGTCTTGGCCTTTCCACTACTGACCCTTCAGTCTGCAGCTTCGTGTTATGAAAAAGAGCCCTGTTCTCCAGGAGACCATGCTGACGTACCAGGCAGCTTTATGAGACCGGTAATCAATTCCCTGTCCCTCTGCAGAAACAGCTTTCACATTGTGGACTCTACCTGGCAATTACACTCCTGTGGTGACCTTTAAATCACATCTGCTTTCCCTGGAGAGCACTGAGCTGAGAGGTCACAGCCTCACCACGTGTATGCACTGAGGTGCCTGACATTTTGGGAGGAAACATAAAGGCGATTTCAATCTTCTTGTAGCTCCAAGGTGCTATTGAAATAATATGACATGAAATAACATCTCTTCAAGGCCCAGCTGCAGCTGCTTGGTAATGGAAGCATGGGAGAGAGATTGTTCCAAGGAATGGCCCATGACCTTAGGTGAAAGGCTTGTTAAGCCCAATCTTAACAAGTTTGTCGCCTTGGGTAGAGTCCTTTCTGGCCTGCAGACAGCAGCGACGTGGGATGGATGCAGGATGATGCAGCTGGTGGCATGGGCTGTCTGCTCACTGATCAGGGCCAATATGTGTGCTCAGCATTAGAGGAGACAATCCAGGACAGCCCTGGCCTCTGGCAAGGTCAGGACAGAGCAGATCTGTCCTCACAAAGCTCCACTCAAAGTGACATCTGGGCAAAGCACTGAATCTATTTTGGGCATGTTTTTGTCACAGGCAGAGCCCATGGTTGGGGTTCAGTCACCAACGCCTGGCAGCGGGGCTCAGCAAGGCCAGCACACTCCCTCTGCACACACCGGCAGCTCCAAGGACTCACAGCCCATCCAAAAGCAGCCGCACGGGAGGCTGAAGCTCCCTTGGGAGGGCTAATTCCTCAGCTTAGCTGCTTAACTGCCATCATGTGCGGACATGTCAGCTGGATAAAGTTCTGGAGAGGGTCCTCCCATCCAGCTTCAGCTGTCCATGCCACACGCAGCATCCCAGCAGCAGATGTGACTGCCTTTGGAGAAATCCATGTTTCCCAGCTCTGTTCGCAAAGGGGAAGTCACAGGTATGAACCGTGTGTCTGAGCTGAGACAAAGCCACCTTGGGGACATGGTGTTGTAAAGTAAAGCTTGTGTCAGGCATGAGACTGCAGAGATCTTGGGCTCTGTTTTAAAGCAAGGTGTTTCTTCTGCCTAGATTCCTGGATTTCTTCTTTTCCTACTTACATTCACCAAGCTGAAAAGCCCTAAAGCATTCATAATCAACGAGCTAACTAAACACAAATGCAGATTAGGAAAGCAAAGAGGATTTGTTGGGCTTGAGGCTACAGGTGTCCTCAGCAGGCAAAGGCGTGCTCCTCATCGCTTGTGGCTGGAGGTCATTTGAGAGAAACGGCTTTATTTGTTTGTTACAGCCCAGGAAACCTGGCAGCTGTGGACTCCCTTTGCAGTCAGCAGGGATTGGCTCCGGACTAGCAATGGGTCTGGGGTGTGATTCCCCTGAGAGAGCTGATGACCCTTCCTCAGATGAACCTCAGCTCCATTGCTGGGGGAGATCCCTCCACCCAAGGTGCCCTGCCCAAGCGGGGTCTTTTTGGTGCGTCAGTGCTTTAAGTTATCTGTGTAGACACGCAAGAGAGAATAAGGCCATATATGTCTGTGTTCTGAACTGAAAAGATATAAAGAATCACTGCCCTAGGTTGCTTTTTACTGCTTTCAGTTAAGGGAAACCACGAACGCCGCTGAACAAGATGTGTGCATTTTCCTGATGCCTTTCAGTGCAGAATCAAGCAGATTAATTAAACCTCTGCTGAAGGGGATCAGAACTGCTCTACCTTACTTTGCACTGACCTCCGCAAACTCCATAACCTTTGGCTCAGAAAGTCTTTGAGCTGCATATGCCTTGGGAGGGAGTTATTAGCATTTTTATACACCTGACCTGTACTGACACACTTCCCTTAAGCATCCTCTCCACACCATTATCAGAGGTGGGATCTAGGGGGTTGATACATGAAGCTTATTACAGTTCTGACTGTCTGGCTTATTTTCCTTATTTGTATTTGAACTGAAAACTGAGGGCAGTTACAGGACCACAGGTAAGGGGCGGTGACTTCCAGATGTGGTCTCATCCCGAAGAGCTGCGGCTTGTAGCTTCTTCAGTCTCACCGGCAAGATTCACATCAGACAACTTCTGCAGCAGGGTTTTGCATTCCCTGGCAGTAGCCAGTCAAACAAATCATTTATCGCACAATTTAGGGAGGTACATCCTAGGTAGAACAGTATAAATAATTGATTTTTTGCTTCACTGGCAATTTCAAGCAAACAAATAAGAAAACCAAAAATGGCTTCAGGTCAACTTGTAATTCAAATCCTTGAAATCTTTTTGGTCAATCACAAAGCTGGAAGAAATAAAGTTTGGGTTAGGTGGAACATTTTGTTTGCCCTAATATAAAATGTTCCATTTTGAAACCAAGTATTTTCTCTAACCACAGTGTAAATAAAACTTAAGGAGGTTTCTAACCAAAGACTGGTTTATTTGTTACTTTTTTACTCCTTCTGATGTTTTGTCTGTGTGTGTCATGGGCAATTCTGCAAGGCTGAAATTCATCCAGGGAACAGTATGCTGCTGCTGAATATCTGTTCCTTTTGAGACAAGATTTGGCAAAATATTTCAGCCACGTGAAGCTGTAGCTCTTTAAGAACCTCTTCTCCTGTGTTCTCAACCCACCTTTTATCCGGTAGACTTGGGATGTATTAAAATGTCTGTGTTACCTGTGAGCAGAGTAGGTGAGACCTGCCCTTGCCAGGAAGCCAGCACAGGAGCTATTTGTGGATAAGCCAGGACAGAAGTAATGGGTAGCCTCATTTTCCTCTTGCAGGAAAGGCCTCAGAGTGCAATACAGAGATTTTGTGCAGTTTCAGTGTCACAAAAAGAACTCCTGAAGGACCTGAAATGAATGATTTACTGCGACAGTGCTGTAAAACCAAAGATAATACCCAGATCCTTATGATCTGGCTGGTCTCTGTAATCTCGCTCACTCAGTTTTTGGGGTAGAAAGTGTGCCTTACAGAGTGATCAGGGTGATCCTTCCAGTCCTTCCCCAACCTTATGATGCCAAGATAACAGACTTGGGCTGGTCTTGTTGAAGGTCATGCAAAGAGCCACTGGTGAACCCAAGAGACCTGACTGGTTGCATGGTTCTTAGAAAAACATTTGCTGTGATATGAGTGCCATTACATCAGCCCTTGTTTCTAAGCACTAGATATAAATCTTCCCCACAGGGACAAATAGCAGAGATTAGAAGAAACGGAAAATTTAGATGTAAGAGAGCAGCTGACAGTTTAAAATGAACTAAATCCTCATTCTTTTCGTGTTTGTATCTTTCCAACCTGGTTCTATGTAAGCCTGAAATGAGAAGATCCTATCAAAGCAGTGGGAGATATCTCATCCAACGCTACGTGAACAGCAAAGTCGCCACCCAACAAAATCACTTTTGAACTCTGTGCGGCAGCAGCCCGACTAATTGCATTTCAGATTAATGAGTCTTTCACTAACGTCCTAATTGCATAATGAGAACCTTATAGTTCACTTTTAACTACTGAACTGTTTCCAAATTAACCAGGCGCCGCACATGCACCCAGTGCAACCTGTAGTTGGGCTGATTTGCATACGATAATTACAAGTGTTTCGCTTTATAAGTGGCGCTCTGCTTTCTCTTACAGACCGTTTGTTTCTGCTCCAGCAAACTGTGCTCTTGCACATGCGTATTATGCTTGAGCCGTGAGTGGCGAAAAGACTTAGTGTTGTTTTGAACTACCTTCAAGCTAGAGCACACAGCTATAATCACTCTGTAATTGTTCCCTGCCAGCTGTCTGTGTGGGATGAGACCACGCTTGCTTCTTGCTTATTTAAAGGCAGCAAGTCCCATTCTCCAAGCTGGAAAAGCTTCATCCTCAACCCTTGGACCCATTAGGTTCCCCAAAGGTTTAGTGATTATGCCCCATCTTGCTAGTCCATGTCTTGGAGTGATTTGGGGAAGAGGGCTGAGCGTGGACTGGGATCAGTGAAACGCTGCTTGGCAGGGGAAGGGATGTGGGATGGGGCTGTGGGGTTAGATGGGGAAAGAGCTGGGCGTTATACATCTCACTGGTGCTTTTTTCATGTGTGACAGTGTGGGAAAGAGAAACTGAGAAAGACAAAGAGGATATGGCACCTCTCCTTGCCCCCATCCTCCCCCGGCCACCTCTCTTTTTTTTTGCAGGAAAAAAGAGGGCATAAGGTATTCATTTCTGAGTACAGCAAAATAAGCATTTCAATTTGAAGTGGGTTTTTTTTCCCAAATCAGTTTGGTTTTGTTTGCTTTCAATAGCGAAGGATGAATTGGTAAAATTTGCATTATGACAACAGTATCTTCCCTAGAAGAAAACCCAGACTTTAAAAGCTGGAAAAGCCCTTTTTTCTCAGGATGAGTATTTCCAGATTCCTGCGTTTTGCTATAATCATGGTCTGTTATGAAGAACATTGTTCAGCTTCTTCATCCTAAACCAGACAGCACGTGACACCGCGCAGACATGTTCTGCCAGCCCTTCTGCAACGCGGCCATGCGCTGGGGTCCAGCAAGAGACCTTGAACTTCTCTACCAGGGCTGGCAGAGCGACTCAATTCCCTGTCCCACTGCGCTTAATCTTTCTTCATTCACTAGAAAGGCCTGCGGAGAAAGAAACACGTCACATTTTTCCGAGGGCCACTGAGGTGTATGTCATTGCTTCTGCATTTCCTTCGTGGGCGTTCCTTGGATGCCAAGCAAAGTCGAACCATTGCAATCCCTTTGCTTTCCCCACATCTCAGCCCAGCTGGCAGCAGAGCAAATTTCTCTTGTCCTTCAATACCACAGGCCTTTTCCTCATTCCAGAATAATTATTTTGGCTTGTCTCAGCCGCTCCTCTCCACTGCCTGGTGCTATGACTGATTGATTGCAGTTTGCCTCTTGCCCTGTTCTTGTCAGTACAGGGAAGTTATTTTATGTCATAGATAAACAGCTCAGGTTTGTTCCCTAAACTGTTGTCTAGGCCCTAATGTGAAGGACTCCCTGCTTTAAAAAGAAACAAATTATGAATCTTTTTAGTGACACTGCACTGCAGGTGACCACTCCAGCTCCTCCTTGTGCAGCCCCAGCTCGTCCTTCTGCACCAGTGTCCCACCCTGCCCCTGCAAAAGTTTCTCATCTTTAACACGTCTTTCCGCCTTCCTCCATCTGCACTAAAGCTCAGCCTGACATGAATTCTCCTGAATCCTTTTCATTCCTTATCCCATTTTCTTTGTCTTCTTTTCGGCCCTGTTTGCCAGCCCAGTTTGCAGTGAGTGACACAGTGTTATGTATGTATTAAGCCAACCTAGAGCAGTCCTATGTCCCATCAGACAGCAGCTTTCACCCCGTGCTTGGCCTGGCAATGCCTCTCTCCTGCCCCTCTGCAAGCCCTCTGCTAGTGGCACAATAAGCCTGATCACCCCATCTCACCGAGCTCTTGCCCCACCACCCGTTCAGCATCGCTTGGGAGAATGCACCCTCCTTAAAACCAGAACAATTTCTTTGTGCCACCCCACACCCTGACTTGTCTGATGGGGAAGCGAGAGGCACAAACTGCCCCATCCAGTCTCCTTTTGGAAAAGACTAAGAGTTTTTGAGGATGCAACTTCTTTTGGAGATACAAAAGGATACCCGCTAGCACGATAATGAGTGGACCTTTCATAACATACTCGTAACGACAATAATACAAATAACACGAGTGATGTTTGAATACAGGGAACAACAGTAGAGGAAGGTGGATTTTATTATCGATAACTTTACAGTTGAAGAGTGACGTTCCTGGATAATAGTGTATTATAGCACAATTCTTCCTGGCCGGGAAGCAGATTGCTTTCCACATCCGTGGTGTATAGAGGGGACAAAGGCTCTTGTTTCTATTCAGCACCAAGAAAATAGAATCTGTTTCCTGCAGCCAGCCAAACATCTAATTGAGCTCGCTTGCTGCTGTTTGGGATTGCAAGAACTCTTTGTTTCTCATTAGTGTTAAATGTTGCCCGCGCAGCATATGACACAAGCACACACTCACAATCGCACACAGCAGACTGCCATGCTTCAGAGGTTAAAAAAATAAATCTCACAAATGCTACAAATAAGAATCCCATTTCCAGTGTTGGGAGCTTGTTTTGTGTTCAGTAATGATGGGCTTTGCACTGTGCGGGGTTCTTTGTCCTTGACAAGACAATGATGGTAAATAATCTTACACCCAGTATGTGAAGCACATTTTTGCAAGGGGACATAAGAATTACGTGATGAGACATAGGCGTTTTCCCCTTCCTCCTGTGGTACAGGAGCCATATTCCTCCTGCTCCATCAGGAACGGAGACAGGTTCTATGGTAGCAAAGACAAACTTACATCAGTTTACCTGTTTTCCAAGTTGGGGAGCACCTTGCTATATGTATATACATGCACACACACATATGCTTTCATATGTATTAAGTATGTGCATCCACGCATTCGGATGCATGCGTGTGCGGATCATCACCGTTGTGGCTGCTCAGAGGACTCTCATCAGATTTCACAGCTCAGCCAAGCTAAGATGGATCTCCCCGCACTGAGCAGGAGCCGGTGAAGAGGGAACAGGGAAAAGCTACTCTGGTAACTCAGAGCTTCGAGGTGACCAAACACCTCAGGGGAATTATTCCTGCTAAACATTGCAATATTCTCCCTTTTTTCCCCCTCAGGGGATCGTCCCTTCCTTTGGAGATGTGGTTGATGCTGACGATGCTCTCTTCCTCCTGCCTGCTTTAATACAGCTGCAGGGGGTTTAGAGGAAGAGTCTGCTTTGCAATCGAGGTCAAATTGCTCAAGCTTTGCAGAGAGAGTTTGGCACGCAGGAACCCAAACACAGCTCTGCAAGTGGTTTTTGTTACTTCCCCAGCCGTCTGCCTCTCACTCTGTCCCAAAGGGGGATTTCCCTCCTCCTAAGCAAGCTCCAGCAAGATCACGAAGAATAAAACCTCTCATTTATTCTTTACAGACACAGCTTGGCACTCATATCCCATGGGAGGCGTGTTTGGCTATGTGTACCTCGAGACAAAATTCAAACACCTTTGGATTCCAGTCAGTTGAAAACGTGTATTTTGTTTGCTCTGTGAGAATAACTATCAGGACAAAATTCATCTCCATTCAAGAAGGACTTCAGAGCACTAGGGGTTGCTAGCAAAGAATACATTTGCCCCGTAGAGAGCATTTAAGGCTACAAACCCCAGAGCCATCAAACACTCACAAGTTTGCTTTTGTGGTTCTATCTAATAGCAACGTTTCCCAGCAGGTTGGGGAAACTGAGTCATGGCACTGCAGTGGGATGTGGCCAAGCAGCAAGGATGGATGTGCCGGGGGGGGAAGCTCAGCTGGAGAGCCAGATGGAGGGGCAGCAGCGGGAGCACACGCTGTTCAGACACCAGCCCTTACAACGCCGCACGGCACCTTTTTGAAGGAATTATTTTACCCATCTGCAACATTGCAGGTTTGGCTACTTTGCCCCAGATCCTTCAAATTACATTTTTGGAACAATTAAAAAAAAAAAAAAAGTCCTGGGTTTTCCTAGTTTGAGTGTCATGTTTTACCTTTTAAGGCTGAGCAGCCTTTGTTGCAGCTGAAGTAAAGCAGCTGCCAGGTGAAAGAATAAAGCACCGATTTCCGAACGAGCGAGCACAGCGAGTCTGTCGCGCTCAAATGACAGCTGCCCCTTGGACACGGAAGGGGCTGTGGAAATGTGAAACAAGAGCGATCGCAAAATCTGAAGCGAGTTTCAAGCATTATACAGCCTGGGGTGATTCTTGCAGGGACTCTGCTCTATGCCACTGACTACTCCTTGCTTCGAAACCGTTGCTTCTTTGGGCATCATTAACTCAAACATCCCACCCTGCCTTACATCTCCCCACCATGGGATGGCACTGGATTTTCTCTGGGGCTCGTGGCATTTCCAAACGGGTGCCCTGGACACAGCCACCATGGAAAAGGTTTTTCGAGAAGAAAAAGAAATGCTGGGAAGAGGTAGCGAGGAAACCAGAGGCATTGAGTCACATCAAATCAACAACAATGTGGCCTGAGAAACTCTGCTTCCAGCTAGTCCTCACCTGAAGCTGAATTTTGGGTAGAACAACACGGTCTTGGAGGGCTCGCTAGCTACTGATGCAGCCCTGGTCGTATTTATTTATTGTATTTATTTATCTTGTGTGAGGCCGACCTGGTCCAAAAGCACCTTGACAAATACATCATGCACTCCCAAAATTCCCTGCCCATGTGGCAGCAAGTCCCTTTTCCGCCAGCAAAACACTCTTGATGTGCACAGCTGTCTCTGCAGCAGCAGGATGAGATTCCCGAATCCATCCCCCATGCATGCTGCAACCCATGAGACTGCGCTCTTACACGGATGTTTATTGTCTTGCTCAGCACTACAGTGCTTTCCTTCATGGCAGATTCTCCCCAGCTTGTGCAGAGCTGCTAAAAGTGGATCCGCTTCTCTGAAATGTCTTTGTCACGTTTTCAAACGC
This sequence comes from Eurypyga helias, assembly GCF_000690775.1. Taxonomy (NCBI): domain Eukaryota; kingdom Metazoa; phylum Chordata; class Aves; order Eurypygiformes; family Eurypygidae; genus Eurypyga; species Eurypyga helias. Next base: position 17,593 of record NW_010245231.1, on the reverse strand, counting down.
TCCTCAGGCATTTCTGAGCCATTGCTGCATCACGTTATCCTCTGTGTCTCAGTCGACTCAGCTTGCTAGCGTAGTAAATTTTCCCAAATTGAACTGAATTACTTTTTGTCCACGGTTTACAATTAGAACCCTTGAAAATAGAAGAGTATGTAGTGCTTTGCTTCCTGTGCTTACTACTAATACCTTCTACATTTAAAATATCTAAGGAGATAACTGACATTCTAACAAGAGTCAGAACTGTATGAGCTTTTGGGGATTCTCAGGGCAACCTTTAAACCAGGTCATGGGTGGATTTTCCTGCAAAACCACCTCTAGTTTGCTCCACATGCCCATAAGTTTTCTTTGATAAGCTATCTTTGCTAAGTTATCTTTGCTTTCTATTCCCAAACCCCAGCACTTGGAGCCCCTTTACGAAGCTGTCCCGCACGTGGGGTGTGCACACAGCCCATGTTGCTAGCTATCATGAGGCAAGGCAAGGAATTCAGAACAAAGATTTGGGAAAAAAATCTGGCTGTGTGTAGACAACAGTAGCGTACTCCTAATAAGTGCAGCAATGAGGAAAGCAAACACTTCCATTAATAACAAAAATTTTGCAATCAGCGTGTCAGCATGTATCTAATGGTCTGTTCCCCTTAAACAGAGATGAATTGTGGTATCTGATTTAACTGTGGTGTAGACTTTGCTTTGTAGATGCATGATTGCCACAGAGCATCTCGGAGGAGCACAAAGTCAGCACACGGGATTGCTTAGTGCTGTGTCCCATGTCCGAAGTTGCACGAAAAGTTGCTGTGGACTCAGTGGAATTGAAAAAAATACCATTTCTGTGGCTATTTCCAGTCTGCTTGGCAGAAAACGATGCAATACAGTAGGAGGATGCTTTATTAGCAGCTGTTGAAGTCGGAAATGTTGCTTCCAAGGCAATCAGTCTCGTTTTTAATAGCCATAGGTGATGGCGTTTTTATAGCATATTGGAGGCCAGTCACGGATTAAGATCTTACTGCAAAACTTACTATGCAAGAGCCAAGCAAAAGACAACCTCAGCTACAAGAAAGATGAAGTCCTGTAATTAATCTGTGCTCAAATCAAGCCATTATTCAGTGCTAAGTGATCAAGCACTCCTTTAAATGACTCTGGGGGGCTTGGGGTTCTTTTCATTGAATTTCAGAAGTCCTCAGATCAGAGGAGACAGGCCAGGGTAATCTTTCTAATCCAGAGATCGATCAGTCATTCAGGGGAGATTGGAAGCAAAATGCAGTTCAAAGACGCCTTGTTCCTGTGTCAGCTCAGTGTGTGTGATCCGCCTGGGATGGAGCCCACGGACGGCTGCTACATGGGTCCTTGCTCTGCTTCACCTTCATCCCAAACTGTTCTCTACAGCAGTTGCCCTGGATGTTGGAAAACTGGTGTAAATCTAAGCTGGCTGCAAACCTCCTGGATAGATCGATGCTGGAATGAGGATCTCTGAGAAAAGCCTAGCAGCCTGAGCTAAAAAGCCTGAGCTACCTAACGCACACGTCCCTGGGGCAGCAGGTAACTAGGTGACCTACCGCTGAGCACAGCCCTGCGTCAGTGAAGGACGTTTAACCTGAACGTCAGGGCTCAGGGCAGTTAAAACCCTCACCCAGGTCCAGCCTGGGGCACAGCTGCTCTGTCAGGATGAAAAGCTGAAATTTGCATTTCCCTTTCAGAAACCTAAAAGAGAAGTTTCTAAGCTGAAAAGGCATCTCTTCCTCCAGAAATGTGAAATGGGACAATTTGCCTATTTGGAGACTTCTTCTCAAGAAGCTTTATTTAGAATCATAGAATGACAGACTGGTTTGGGTTGGAAGAGACCTTAAAGATCATCTAGTTCCGACCCCCCTGCCATGGGCAGGGACACCTTCCACTAGACCAGGTTGCTCCAAGCCTCATCCAGCCTGGCCTTGGACACTTCCACGGATGGGGCATCCCCAGTTTCTTTGGGCAACCTGTCCCAGTGCCTCCCCACCCTCTCTGGGAAGAATTTCTTCCTGATGTCCCATCTCAATCCCCCTCAATTTAAACCCATTACCCCTTGTCCTGTCACTACAGGCCCTTGGAAAAAGTCCCCCCAACTTCCTTGTAGGCCCAGAGATCCAAACACTCAACGCACTAAGTTTCTACAAACCCATAATTCCTGAACAGAAAACATTCAGCTGGAGATTGCCTGGCTCTGTAGAGAGTAAGGGACGTGCTACATGTGCAGCAGGTCACTAACAACTTGCTGTATTTGATTGCCTGACATGTCCACACATTCACATGACTCCGGGAAACGGGGATTTAAAATGGAATAAAACATACTGTGTCACAATCCAGTGCTAAGAAGCAATGAAATCATGGGTAATGTGGCACGTATTTTACGGCCTCTGGATAGCTGAAGAGGTAAGGGACGTGCTACATGTGCAGCAGGTCACTAACAACTTGCTGTATTTGATTGCCTGACATGTCCACACATTCACATGACTCCGGGAAACGGGGATTTAAAATGGAATAAAACATACTGTGTCACAATCCAGTGCTAAGAAGCAATGAAATCATGGGTAATGTGGCACGTATTTTACGGCCTCTGGATAGCTGAAGAGAAAACAATGTCATTTTCCCTACTCACCCACTTCTCCCATATGGTGCTTTCCCTCCTCCACATTTCCTGCTCTTAGCTTGGCACCATCTGTCCTGCCCGTGCCTTCCCTGCGATCACCCTCCCGTCCTCCTTCGCCTGGCACCCTCCTTGGCATCTCCTTCAGCCAGGTTTCCTGCGGCAATCATCCTTCCCTAGGCTCTGCTCCTTCTCTGCTGGCGTTTGTGTCCCTTGAGCTGGGGTTGAAGGGGGACATCCCCTCCCTGCATATCTGATCGTCTCCTTGCTGCTTTGCAAGACATCGGGAAGGAAACAGGAGACAAGAACAGCTGGATTTCTTTATTTTTTCATGTGAGACTTGAAGTGGGACTCGATCCATAGCCAACCTCCACAAGTGTGCCGTGCAGAACGGGTTGATGTGCTGTGTGCCCTGCAAGGTTCTGGATTTATGCCATTGCTGACATCTTTGTGGAGACTGGAAAGGTCCCAGCAAAATACATTACAGCATCCTGCGGGTTCCTGCTGGCCCCGAGGCCTCGCCAACCTCCAAAGGCAGAGCCTGGGGCAGGCTGGTGAAAACCCAGCCGTGGATTACCTCCCCACCTCCTCAAAGCTCCTCAGTGAGTCAACGCCTTGCAACAAGCTCAAGGAGGAAATATGTGACTAAAACTCTTGTCTTTTCCACCAGGTATTAGTGATGTTCCCTCGCTGACCCCTCTCCTCACCCAGGCTTCCAGGAATGTTCAAAGCATGTTAATGCCCAAAGCAGCTTTCCACTGCACTAGGCAGCAAAGGAATCAAATCTCTGCCACGGAAAAATGACTTCTCTATATTCACTCACTCCTTGACAGGAGCTTCAGCTTGCAAAATCAGAAGACAGTATGAAAATAGACATCTTCTTTAATGCACTTTTTTTTTTCCTAATGTAGCCCATCTCTTCTCCTTCTAAGAGAAGGTCTTGGAGAGAAGATCCCTGGGAGGCAAGCAGGACTTGGGGAGCGAGCCCAGGGGTGCTTGCCGGCCACACTGCTGCTTTCTCTCTTCATCAGGCACTTTCTTTTCTTTTTTTGATCTCTCTTTCCAAATAAAACCCATCTCTCTCCTCCCTTTAGTATAGCCATGGAGGGCACTCGAGAAAGCAAACAGCTCTGGTTTGTAGCTGGAGTCAATCCCTGTGATTCCTCTGCTGTAATTCCTGTCCCGAGGCACGGCGGGCTGTTTGGCTTCCCGTCACCAACTGAGGCTGCGCTCCCCCGGCACCATGGCTAACGCTTTCCACACTGCTGAACTGGTGTGTGACCCTCACCCTCGTCTACAGGGTGGATGCTGAAAGTTGCTAAAAGTCAGCGGTCCCTTTGGAAACAGGCAGTAGCTCCTTTGACGATCAGAGTACACCAGGTGAAGAAAAGGTTTGGAAATACAGATGTTTTCAAACATATTAAATGTTTCATTGAAAAATTTGTGAATTCTTCCTTTTCATGCGGTTTGCATACCGCATTGTGATGCCAGAAGCAGTCACACAGAGGTGTAAGGTATAGCAAACTGCCTACAGCCAAGATCATAATATGGTGGGGGGCAGTGGCTGAAATGTTGCAAGGTCTCATTCCGGCCCCAGAGCCAGCACTTGGGCATCCTCCCGAGGTGTTGGCTCCTGCAAGCTGCTGCCTGTAATTCTGCAAATGCCATCTCCGTGTGTCGCCATCCCTTCGCAGCAAAGCAAAGGTGAGAGGTGTAACACGGACGGGGAGCACAGACACGCAGCGACGGGGCTGGCACGGCTGGGGCCAAACCTGCGCCGTAGCTCTGCGGGATCCTGACCCTGGTTCCCATCAGCAGCCGAGGGATGCTCAGCCCACGGGAACACTTGTCTGAGAGATCCTAATGAGAGGAGGATTGATTGCATTAATCATCGTTTTCTAGAGGACATGATTCCCCAGTACATCACACACTCTGCTATATTAGGAATATTGTTTATTCAAATGATAAACCAGCAGCATCAGCAGCATCAGCGGGTTTAACCAGCCACGAGCTGAAAGAGCTTTGTCAAAAGAAGAGGATGAGGGCAAGCTTATACACCACCCTTGACACCTCAGCATCGTGGGCTTTGGTTTGAGGGGAAAAGGAACATTTTTAAGATTGGTGGTGTTATCTGCAAACCCTGAATGCTGCTCCAAACGCAATGGCATGGTGGATTGAACCGTGGTATTCCCAGCGCAAACCCTAACCTCAGAAAATTTTCTGGTTGAGGATTTTCTCTCCAAATCGCATGCAGGATAATTATTAGCAAAACCAACATATTCCTCGTTGAAAAGAAAAAGCAAGTCCAAGTTCTGCATTTGTTGAATCAGCATTTCCTGATGAAGAAAATACTGTCCAAATCCCTCATGGGTAGCCCCTGCCAGGGCACCAGTCCCCATCGCCGGGACTGCAGGCGCGTGTTCAGCGTAGTGCGGCTCGCTTGGCATCGGCTTGTCCTCAGCACTTTAATAATGGAGTTTCTACATTTCCTGTGAGAGAGTAATTTATGGAAATACAGTTCACCATCAAGCATTCACCCTGGTATGCGGTGTAGCCACTCCCTTTCTTAGCGTTAGGGCATTATCCCTGGCTAGGGCTCCTTGAATGAGCTTTCCTTTCCCTCCTTGAAGTGTACATACATTGCATACTTATTAAAAAATTAGTATTCTAATTTATTCATAACTGACTGTGTCCCTTGAGCATCAGGCTCCATTTCTCTGTTGGGTTTTTTCAATTAATCAACACTTACTGTGGTTTCTAGGACTGCACACACCACATTAGGTGGAGCCTCACTGATACCGCAAACAGTATTACCGCAGGGATTTTCTGGAGGTTAATTCTAATAATTTCCATTGCCCTGACTTGTTATCATGTAAACCTGAAAGAGAAGGGATTGCCCAAACGCTGTGATTTTACACAGAGATGAGGTTACCTTCCATCCGTCACAGCCCTGGCACTGTCAGTGCCAGCATCGCTTCTCCTATAACCTCCTTTAAAATCTCCTCTCTTCCAAAAATAGACAGCTGAAACTGTCATTGTGCTACTGTCATTTAAAAATGATATAAAATGTAATCTGATGCCAATATATTCCTACTTAAAGAAAAGAGTAAGTAATTACTATGACTCTCAGCTTTTTAGGGCTGAAAATATGTCACATTTCAGAGCTGTTACCCATTCGAACCCTCAGAAATGTTGGAAATGCCCTGAGGGGAACCCAGTCTGTTGTGCACATACTATTCAAATGTATTTTTATAAGAGCAGATTGTGGTTTTGTTTATTTAGAGCTTTTTCTCCCTGCATATGCTTTACTATTTTGGGTTAGTCGATGAAATAGTACTGCCTCTAGACTTTGGCTACTGCATCGTTGTTACCTACACTGAACATACGTGTTTCAGAAGCATCACAAAATAGGAGCTAATCTAATTTAGTGGGAGAAGAGGTGGTAGTCACATTTTTCCGAGATAGAGCCACAGAGGAATAGGGTACTGGTAGGGACTAGCAGCATCCCCTGGTCTAATTTCTTCTATTTTAGGCACAGGTGCAATGGAGATTTATCCTGGGAAGTCTGTTGGCCACTGACGCTTCTCAGGGCTTTGTAACAAAGCGAAATCCTTTGGTGGAGGACCAAAACCCAGACATAAACGATCCCACTGAGGAGAGAGTTGGGATATACTGCATTTGAAGCGAGTGGTGTACTAGTGAATGGGGTGCTGGTGAGAGAGGCTTTTCCCAACCAGTTGAGGACATTGATGGAGCGGGATGGCTCGTAGCTGAGTGGGTGACTGTCCTTAAGGAGGGTCACAGCGAGGAAAGGTTCCTGATGCTGGAGAATTACCGCGGGTGAACAGCCCAGCATGAGCCACATGAGGCACTGCTTAGGGAGGGCTTGTAAATTTTTGGCTGAAAAAAATGGTCTGGGACAGTCGAATCAGAGCTAGTTTCCAGGACAACGTTTGGAAAACTCATCTGTCAGGACTATGGAGTAACAGCGGTGGGGCAGGGCAGGATGGGAAGGATCGGAAAACCTGTTCTTGTTATGTGTGGAAGTACATGGACGTTTCTGACCTTGGCTCAGGACACGTCCTTCTACAAGCAATTGCTCTGCTGCCCAGGCAGCCTGCTCCTCCTTGCAATAGCCATTCTGGGGCGTTCAGGTATCGCTGCCTGTGTGCAGCTTTGCATTGCGAAGGAGCCTAATTCTGATCTGGCTTACTTGGATCAGAAATAAATGACTCAGGTACTAAACTGGTGATAAAAAGGTAGTCAGTCTCCAGGGACTCTCTACAACAGATATTCCCAATAAAACAATGAATTGGTTTATAGAAGGATGGGTGACAATTAATTAAAGGAAGAAAACAAATTCAAAAATAAATGCAGGATGTTTCTTGACTCCAGAACTTTGCCAAAGTAAATCCTAATTAAATCCCAGTTAAATCAATTTTGTGGATGTGCCTGTATCTAAACCAAAACTCCTTTTGTTACACAGCTATCTATATAATTAATAACATTATAAAAGCCTTTGCTCAGACGACACTTGAAAAGACTCCTTTGGAAATTGAGAGCTGATTTAAAGCAAACAACAAAATCTGCCAAGCGAGTCCGTCCCCAGCACATGACAATAATCATTCCCACCCAGTAACAAAGCACTTGTCTCTGAATGATCAACACGAGCTGCTGCTGGTAACTTGCCTAATTACCATTTTCAAAACTGATATATTATTTTTAATGAGAATGCCTTTCTCCCTTCTCTCCTGCTTGTTTGCAAAAGGTCAGAAGGATGCTTTCATGTTCAGGCTGCTTCAACTTAGAGAAGCTGGTGCTGCCTTAAAAATGCCAAAATAGCCTCCTTAGAAATTGCTTCAGGGAGATTCATGGGACTTAGAAAGAGCGTTCTCGGAGTTACTCCTGAAGGTTTCTTAGATCTAGCTGTCATTGAGTCTCACAGAGAGGAATTATTAAAATCAACTTATTTTTTAATAGCAAATCTGGATTTGGAGACTAATCCTCCTCCCTCGGTGCTGCTGTGCAAGGGGTGTCAGCACACCCGCTGTCCCGGAGCCACGGCTGCCATCCTTCTGCTGTGGGTGAGGGAGTCAAACCTTCCCTCAGAGCTCTCCAGCTCTTACTGAACGTGGGGACTTTTAGTTGCAGATGTCTGCCTTGCCTCCTGGTTTTAATCTCATGTTCAGGGGAGGTTTTAAAGAGTCTGTTCAGTAATTTTGTTGTCTGAAGAATTTTTTTCCCAGGGAAATATTCTTTTGGAAGGGAAACACAAATAGGTTCCTGCTTTTCTCAATTTTATTTTTTTTTTATTTCTATGATTTATTTCTCCCTACAGCTGGAGATTCATAGCCAAGAAACATCTTCCCACTTCTCTTTCCCAAATCCCGATGACAAAACTTTAAGAGTTGGCAGGGATGTCTCTGAAGACAGTGATACCATTCCCAAATAAAATACACTTGACAGGACAAAGGGTCATGTGTTTAAACTAAAAAAGGGAAGATTTAGATTAGCTGTAAGGAGGAAATTCTTCATGGGGAGGGTGGGGAGGCACTGGGACAGGTTGCCCAGAGAAGCTGTGGATGCCCCATCCCTGGAAGTGTCCAAGGCCAGGCTGGATGAGGCTTGGAGCAACCTGGTCTAGTGGAAGGTGTCCCTGCCCATGGCAGGGGGTGGGACTGGGTGGGCTTTAAGGTCCCTTCCATCCCAAACCATTTTGTGATGCTATACTCAAGTAAGGAATCAATACTTTGCACAGAGGGTGCTCTCCACCCACGCAGAAGCCGTGCCTTTGGGTGGGCTTGCAGGCCCAGGAGCTGGCTGAGGTCGGTGTCTGCTTGAGGAACATCTGCAGCTGAGGCAGGAACACGGGCATGTGGCATCAGCAAACACAGCTCCTCACATAAAAGCTTGGAAGAGAAGAGATTTTCTGCTAAGAGAGGATTATTTTTATGAGTCATCAAAATCTCAATTGAGATGCAGGGAAAAGGATTGAAGAGAGAACATTGCAGTAAATGAGTTTATAAAATGAGGAAATCTATCACAAACTCCCTCAAAGGTAGGGAGCACGTTCTTAATTCTTATTTAATGGCACCATTCCTTGTGTCAATAGCTCAGTTAAGGATTAACTAGAGGCCTTGTCCATCTGCATACTAAAAACAAAGGTGGAAATGCTCTTTAGGGTAACACACAGACAGAAATAAACTATCACTTGTTTAATTTCATCTGCAACAATTTTAGAAAAAGAAAGCATGTCCTATTTTTTGGAAAACTCTGCAGGTAACTAGTCCCTGCAGAATAATCCACCCCGACTTCTGGGAACAGGAAAAATCTTCTAAAGTAGAATTTTTGCCTTCTCCAAAGCGTGAAAAGACTCAGACACACAGAAAAAAACCAGCCACCATGTCACACCAGGCTTGAATCACAATAAGTGCTCCCATTTTTCAAGTCAAATGCCCTTGGAAGTGTTGAATTTCCTGACAAATGAAGCTCAGGGTCTCTCAGCATGAACTTCAGAACTGCTTGATTTAAGCTTTGCCAGAGCAGACTACTTGTGAAAGACACTTCATCACCGTGTCCTGAAGCTGGCTTTCCAATATGCCTACACTGAAGTCTTCGCTTGTGTTCCTACATATGTTTTACCATTTCCCTTCTCTCTCTGCCAATTCCACTTACTCAAAGCCCTCGAGTACTAGACTGTTTTACTTTGACCCTGCGCCTCTCTGTAAGTTTAGGGACTCGGAAGGAAACCCAAGTAAAAATCCCACCTATTCTGGAGTCAGGACACCTCAAGGTCCTTCCCATCATACCTTCTGGAGCCTTGATGCCACCTCTCAGGACCTCGGAGTATCCCATCACACAGGAGCAGAAGGGATTTGTGGACACACCTGGCAGCTCAGGGCTCCAACTCCCATGCAGCTGTCCAGTGTGGACAAACTTGGAGGCAAAGTTTTGCCAGGTGATAAAAACCTAAATGTTAGACATGGAAAAGGCCTGAAAGACCAGTCTGCACTCGCCCATATGTTAACAAGTTCTATTTTCCAATCTCATTTTTATCTTTTTCAAGCCCCCAGGCTCCTGCCCACCACTCCTGGGAGATGCCTCCACAGTCTGGGAGCTTTTCCTGATGGATGGAGGGGTCCCAACTTGGTGCAACATGTAAGATCCCACCTGGGATTTTACAGCTTGATTATTCCAAGTTGAGAACATGCAAATTCCGTTGTTGAAGCCACTGGATGCTCAAAAGCCCTGAAGACAATTACTTTTCTGCAAAAAGTTGAGCGTTCTGTTCTAGATACCCTTTCACACCCCTTGGACACACACGTCATTCCAGGCAATGGAGCCAAGACCATCCCTGTGTGTCCAGGCTGGGCACAGTTCAGCTCTGGAGTGTGAGGCTCTGCAGCTGACACCCCGTCACGCGACAAAAACACTTTGTCTGATGGTATTGGGGTGGAGATGTCACTCCTTAGTGCTTGTGATAAATCCATCCCCAAAACTAGGTAAGGAACATGCAGGCTGAGTGTTTGTATGTGGAAAACAGTATTTCACTGAAATGCTTTGGGGAGAGGTATCATTATATACTAAATCTGAGCCTTTTTTTAAGAGGGAAGGCAAAGCACTTTGATGGTGTTGAAACATTATGACAATATCATAATGGAACATTTCGGTTTCTCATTTTGGAATACTCTTATTTTGCTATGGCATTTTACAAATATATACCAGTAAAAGAATACGATTAACGTTAAATATCGGCACCAGCAGGAAATTTTTAGGTTTTATAAAAATAAACTGTGCAGATCAATCCTGCTACAAAACCATCTTTGAAACAGGTATTTTCTTAAAATTGCCTTTGTTTTGCAATTTCTCTAAATTTGGATATTTTTCATGTTTATTTCTGCATGTTTTTTCATGAAATGAAACTGTCTTGGCCTTGTCCTGCTCTGAGTGCTTGGACACACTCAGTCCTGCCCTCTCCTGACTCATAGTTCCAAACCCCCATTCCCACAGGCTCATCGTGAGCTGTTCGGCTGTTTGCACGATTTGGATGCAGGAGCTGAGGGCAGGACCGCCCGCATCCCTGGCCAGCTGTGCTTCCTGTCGTCTCTTTGCCTTCGGACAGCTAAGTCTGAGTCTCACCAGAACTCATCAGCCTCTTCATTTGTCATCAACTGCCTGTCCAAGCCCTGGCAAAGTAAAGTCTCCACAGAATTCATAACTGCTAGCCAGCAGCTGGAAATGAGCTGTAATTTTCTTATTATCGGCTCTGTAGAAGACAGTGAGAATGAACACTTCCACTGATTGCTGTGAATGCCCAGCTAAATTTGCCCATCCTTCTGGCCCTCCCATTCCCCAGCCCTCTGCCACCTACAGAGCCACAGCCGGGGTCACGCTCACGGAAGCCAGCAGTGCTCTTCAGCACAGCGATCGGCAGAAGAGCGGCGATGAGCCAACAGGGTTTATCGCTGTGAATGACTCGCAGGGCCATTAGAGTCATTTGAGCCACACGACTGAGCTACGTTCATTTAGGATGCAGAGATCTGGCTAGGAATGTAAGTTTGGACACAAGATGCCCGGACAGACCAAACTCAATCGTGTGAAGTTAGGGGGAAACTGCCGCTTTGGGATATATTTGGCTGTGGGAATGAGGTCAGGTCAAAGAGTTGCTGCCCATTCCCATTCCCATTCCCATTCCCATTCCCATTCCCATTCCCATTCCCATTCTC
>NW_010245231.1:5007-6222 GCF_000690775.1 Eurypyga helias | reverse complement strand
ATTCCTGCTCAAGCCACTCATCCGCCTACACGCCCCAGGACACCAACCTCCTCAACACAATGGGTTGCCTGTTTGTGTAGCCATGGTGCAAAACACATTAAACTGCTCCGTGCTAACTCAGCCCTCCCGTCAGCGCACCGCATCAATCTCTATCCATGGCACTCATGTCTCCTAACACAGGGAGAGTTATTCAGCTCATGAAATGAAGAAGATGCAACTCCAAGATCCAGAAATTAGGAGCTACCTGCATGAAGTTAGCAGGGCAACTTCATTTTTTTGCTTCCTTGTGCCTGTCTTGTTATTGTACAACTGGATATTAACGGCTCTGTAAAGCCCTGTCTCAGTCAGGGCCCACAGTGCAGCTCCTTTAGGGAAGCAGTTGTGGCTGCATAGAGCACACAGATTTGTGAAGCCCTGGAGGGAATGAGAAGGTGATGCCCTGCTGGGACACCCGGATACACATTCAAGTGCAGCCCCTTATTTCTTTGCCATTAGACAGAGAACCTGTATAAAGGGACCATTTCTCCTCACGCATTCCTCTTTCCTGCTTTCCAAGCAGGCCAGACTTTCCAAGCAGGCCAGTTATGTGGCTTGTTTGTGTTGTGCCATGTTTTTACACTCTGTCATAGGGTCCTGATTTCTAAATAATCTCATCACAAGCTCTTGATTAAAGGGTATCTAAAATGCAAGTAACATTTTGGTGAGCAGAGATCACTAGACTGCATGTAGACGTTGAGGGCATTTCCTACTGCGGCAGAATCACTGAAGTGAACATTTTAGATACTTGTACTTCTCACGTGCTGCTGTTCTCAGAGATTTAATCTTGTGCTTGTCACAAGAATTGCTGGTTTGTCCCTCTGCAGCCGTGACAGAGTCACTCACAGACCATGCTCTGTTCTCCACTTGATGGATGGGAAATAGAAACCCAAAAACTTTCCTAATACAAGAGTTAAGCACTTGTGGATTTCCATCTGAGGATGAATTTAGACATTTCGTTATTGGCTTTTGCCCAAACGGTGGGAAGGGGAATTGAAATTGTAATGTTCTATTTTCCTTTGTGGAACAGAGTATCAAAAAGATTTCAATTTGGAAATGTCAAATGTCACTTTTCAGGTGAAATATTGTGTCACTTCTGAACCTGATGAGAAGGCATCTTTGGTTTCCAGCCACTATGGCTTTTGTACATCTAAAAAATACAGTATCCCTGAGGAAACA
>NW_010245231.1:0-4976 GCF_000690775.1 Eurypyga helias | reverse complement strand
GCTGGTCCCTCGAGCAGGGCCCAGCATGCAGGACACTGCGCAAATGCACATCGGGGCAGTCGTGCCCCTGTGTGTGCTGGCCCCAGAAATCTTGTGTTTCTCCTTCGCAGTAATGCCCGCCCTGCCCAGCGTGGGGAAAGGCAGAGAGCCTCGCTGCCGAGCCCTCTCAGGTGCAGGCAGGCAGCAGGCAGCTATGGGCAGGAGTTGCTCTGGAGATGCTTTAGCTCAGGCCAAGTGGAAGAGCTCTAGGTGTCTGAGTGTGATTTCTGAGAATACTCCAGGTGCTTCTAAAGCACTGACTACGCCTAAAGCAGCTTTTTTTCTCTCTGTTTTCTGTTCATCAAAGTACCTAAGACAGAAAACTACAAAGAGACAATGTCTTTTCCAGATGCACTGCGGAGTCTGCCATTGCTCTGCTCCAAGATCTTCCCTCCCTTCTCCAACTGCACATTCCCAGGGGACAGCATGTCTGCAGTGAGTTGGCCTGGTCTTGGGATCTTTGTGTAGCTCATGTAACGCCCACTATAAAACCGTCATAGCACTGTATCTTCCCTGGCCATGTCCTGCCTTTGGGAGTTTGCCTTCCACTTGTGAGCTGGAGACAAAGCTAACAGGCAGAGAAGATCATGCTGGGCTAGCGGGGGCTGGTTTGCAGACAGTTCTGGTTACCTGATAAAATACTTCAGGCACAAAGGGAAGGCTTCTGAGCAACAGGACAGCATGGGAGCCTGATAACTCTTTTATGCTCAGGAGCATCTGAATCTCACTTGTGTTATCTAGAAAGGAATGATAATGACAATGATCGTCTCTAACTGAGACCAGGGAAACAAAACACCATCTTAAAGCACTCTTAGTAGCAGGACACTTAGAGGAAAATGTCAACAATTTTACTTCACCTTTCTAATGTGTTTTTCACCAAAAGCTCTCACAGCTCTTTTTAGTCATTAGCTAAGCAAATCTCACAAACCTCCCGCAAGACAGGCATTAAGCTATTTTACTCTTTAGTAGTGTGAAAGAGGGGTCAATAAGAACGGGGATTGGCAACCCTGTGCTTAAAGACAAGCTTGCTGTGAAATGACCGTGGAATCTGTGTAAGGAAATGTAGCCCTGCTGTTCTCCATGAACACATCTAGTAATTTTTCACTGGATCTTAGACATGTGCTTTCCCTAATGCCAGCTTGAACAGAGTTCAGCCTTTCTTACGCCAAAATTATTGCCGCGGAGGAACCTACGACTTGGCAGAGCCCTTGTGGTGGCTGTCTCAGCTGTGATGTTACAGGTAATTCACAGGCTGAACATTTTTACCTGCCAGAAGCGTGGCCTGGGAGCCCCCCACAAAGGACAATGAGATAGTGACAATGGCAGTGGCCAGGACATCACAGCCACTTCCTACGTGCCAGCATCATGCTGAGTTCTCCAGATGCTCATGACCTATAGTAGCTTGACAGGGAGCAGAGTCCTGGAGCATCTGGTGTGTGTATTTGGTCTTAGCTCATCTGCTGTGCAACTTCCAGCCTGTTCTTGGCTGCTTAAAGATTCCCAGAGGGAAGTAAGACAAAAAGAGAGGGTAGAGGAGGACAAAAAGGGAAGATAAGGAATCAGGTAGGGAAGATAAGGAATCAGGTAGGAAGAGAGCCTGTTCTTGGCTGCTTAAAGATTCCCAGAGGGAAGTAAGACAAAAAGAGAGGGTAGAGGAGGGCAAAAAGGGAAGATAAGGAATCAGGCAGGAAGAGAGGTACCAAGTGAAGAACAGTCTTGCTGTCCCTTGCAAATTAATTCATCGCAGTGTGAATCTTTGGCTTTCCACAGGTTGACTCAGGTTGTTCCCAACATGTCCTGATTGAAGCTGTTCCAAGAAAGCTAAAATTTGCCTTTGTAAACAACCCTCTTCTCAGGTGCTGAGATTCCCCATGTTCCTACACATATGCTCACTCCTATGGTTGACCATCAACTCCAATCCCAACCTGAGTGTATTTGTACCAAAAAATGTGGAGAGGCAAACTCAAATTCTACAGAAAAATACAACTTTGACATTTTCTTCCCACCCTCATTAAGATTAATGATATATGCCTTGTAATTGCCACAAATGGGCAAGAATCCTTGAATCTTCATAATTCTAAGTATGCCACAAGTAAATTTTAAAATCCTAAGCAAAACTTAAATGACCATAAAATGTGTGTTTGCCTCCCAAGAGATAGTTCTGTTTCAACATGACAGCTTAATTAAAAGCTCAGTAAATTGCTCACAACGTTTTTTAATAAACACTCTTTGTCGACAGAATGCAGGAGAGAGATGGTGCTTGTAATGCAACAGAAGTAATGGGATCAGAGGTCCCCATTCCTTTGATGACCTCTTCAGTACCTGAAATCAGCTTGAACCGCTGCTAGGGGGAGGCTGAGGCAGGTGAAGAGCTGGAAACCACATTTATATTCCACAATATGCACTCAATGCAAATTAATATTGCCCAGATTTAACGACATGGGATGCCTTTAAAAGTTTCAGGGTGTGATTGTACCTTTGAAGCTTCAGTTCTGGCTGTATGGCCTGTTCCAGATGTTCATCTGAGGCTCTGATTTGTCATGCTGGGAAATATCTGCACTGTGTCCATTGGTTAGAGTACCTGGAGACATGGAGACTGGTATTCCTTGCTCCCAGGGCAGCTCCCTAACGAGAGTGTAACCACCAGGCTCTTGGTGAGGTTGGACAGTTGGGACTTGGGTTGGGAATGCCCTATGTAAGGGTCTGCCACACATCCAGGAACCTCTTGGTTGCTCTCACTAACCTTGAGACCCTTTTCAACCTCAGGATATGGGAAAAAGAATGGTTGCAAAATCACCTTCTGTTTTATTTATTTTGAAACAAAAAATATCCCTTGGACACTCAAATGAAATGTTTCATTTCAGAAGAAATGCAACACATCATTCAACCTGAAATGACTTTTTCTTTCCCATCCAGAAGAGCCAGCGAACCAAAACATTGGTTATTCCCTCACCTCTACTTGTTCACCATCTCCTAAGCCAGATGGTTCTGTTATAATTTCATCTGAAAAAACACATCCCAGGTCCCTTTCTCATGCATTTAGTCTACACAGTTGCCTGCGCAGTTGACTCATGCTCTGATCACATCACACAAGCCACTTCACATTCAATCTCTGCCACAGCATTGAACCTTCTTTCAGTTATTTATTTATCTGATGTTTCCTTTCCTTTAGTTTTGGGCTGTGGGAGGAGGTCAGATAGTTCAGATGTGAGAGCTGGTCTGGGATACTCCTTCCCCGCAACATTAAGGGACTCACTGCAACCCTGCAGGCTGAGTCCTTTGCCCGAGTCCTTTGCTCGTGTCCAAACTCAAAACTTTGTGAGTCGAGGGCTGGGACTGTTCCCTGTGAAGCAGAGCTGTCCCCTCTGTCACACACCTGAGACGTGATGGGAAGGCCTGCTAAGGTATTTGCTGTGAGCTGACTTCCACCCATTGCAGAGACACTTGCCTTAGATCTCTCTTCTCTGCTGCCTTTTTTTTTTTTTTTCTCAGAGCAACTCTCAGATCACAAGTCCTCAAAAAAATGAAAGAAAATCATTTCTTCAAACCTCTTCTATAAATGGTGTCACTCTTCCTAACGCCCTGGCAAGAAATCAAACTAAGGAGCTGGTGGCTTCCTAACCTTCTGATTCTTTTTTTTTAGCAAAAGTTATGGAAATTAACTTTTCCATTCAGGCCAGTTTCATTGGGACTGAAATTTGTGAAGTTTTTGCATTTCCCAGCTACTTTCAGTTTAGCTGCATGAAAACCTGTGTTAGTGGTCACACTGGGTACACACCAGCCCACCATCTTTCCGCATCTGATGTCTTTACCCACCTGATGTCTTCATGTATGGCAGAATCCACCGTTAGGGCTAATTGACAAAGACTTCAAACAATCACTGATGACAGAAATTCAAATAGAACATCCCCAAAGACACCTCGGGGTGGGTTTTGGGAAACCATTACACAGTTAATTATGAAATCTGTGAATACCCTCCAGAACACTCCAGAACTAGTTTAAAGGCGTTTTGCTACCCCTTGCACCTCCACCTTTCCTTACAATTCACATTTGACCAGTGATGTACAGGTGAAAAGAATTCACGCATAACACTGTGTTTAACTGAAAGTCCGAGAATATTTTCTTGACACCCTACAAATGACCAACGCGGTGGGCCAGCCTATGTTTGTGGATTCATACGCCAAAAGGCTAACACGGTTACCACTGGACCTTCAGCACAGCCTCCCATCCAGCTCAGGTTAGAGAGTTTTTTCCTCTATTGAGTCTACCAATCTGGAAATATGGAGATGAAGTTTCTAGCAAAAGCTGACTATCTGGAAAGAAGCTATTCGGCTAAGATTTATGAATCATATACTCTGCCATCAGGATTGGCTTGCAAATGATTTACTAAACAAAAATGGGGCTGAGTTCAGAATGGATGTTACTCCAAACAAGAAATTTGGCTGGTGCTATATATTTCATCTATTGGACATAAAATGCATTTGCTGTAATAAAGCGAAGATATAAATGTTAAATATATTCCTTTTTTCTTTTTCCCCACATGTGGATTTGTGCTTAAGAATTCCTCTCAGCTGCTGAAACCGTGATTGATTAACAGCCTTGCTGACAGCTTCCCTAACACCAGTTCAGTGTTGGGCAAATTTGCTTTGGAATATACTTGCCTCAAACAAATATACTTTGGAGTCCATTAAAAGTGTTTGTGGATTTGGGTTTGAAGCCTTCAGCAATGTCAGCAGCCCCAGAGCTTTCGGGAAGATGGACTGTAGCATCTGCTGGTTTGTAACTCCTAAACTGCTGATGGGTTGGAGCTGGGTGAGGATAACTGGGAAAAGGATTTTATCCTGCTCGGGGCCACTCCTGGAGGCGGGGTGCTGAGTTAGAAAGGCTGGTGCTACAGACTATTTCTTAGAACGAAGAGAATCATAGAATCATAGAAT
>NW_010245230.1:0-3521 GCF_000690775.1 Eurypyga helias | reverse complement strand
AACTTAGACAATCAGTGACATTAATGGAGGCTATATTGATTGATGGCCTCCATGGGTTTGTCTCTCTCCAGGTTTGCTATGAAAATCTGAGTATGTCTCCAGGTAAACCAATACAGTAGCCAGACTTCTTTTTCTTTCACTATTTCTTCTTCACACTGTTGTCGGTAAGATTCCCAGAATAATAAAACTATATAGTAGGTCTGATACCAAGATTGCAGATACCTAGGGAATCTATCCCTTCCCTCCCCGCTTCCACCCCAACCTGGCTTTTGGATCAACCCTGTCATTTAGGAGAGGAATACAATATGAGTAAACACTGAGTTGTACTAATTCTTGTTTTCGTTGCTAGCAGGAGAGCTGGCTTTTATAAACAAAGATTTTTTTCATTACTTTATTATCTTCATTTGCACATACAACTTCTTTTTGTTTTAGTCTTAGTTATAAAATTTAGTTCTATGCTCAGTTGCTATATAATGTTAAATTCCAATTTGTTCACAAAACTATTAGAAAAACAATCAAGAAATATCTTAAACACCAATAATAGTTTTTGTACATTATTGCTCATAGTAATGTATTACCTAATTCACCTTTTGTCCTTCTGAGGGACAGACTGAGGCACAGGTGAGTAATGCTGAATTGAATGCAGTATTCTCTGAAACTCCTAAAAAAGTCTATCTTTTTCTCTGAAACCCCAATTCACTAATTTCTGCTCTTTCCCATTCTTCTAGGGAGACACTCTGAAATCCTACTGTCCACTATCAGTATCTGGAGCACTCAGAGACTTCACAAAACTTTCCCAGCCTTTTTCTTTACCCTGATCTCCACTGAACTGTTCCAACCTCCCAGGCTTCCTCCCACCTCCAGAACTTCCTGGACCCCTCCCAGTTACCTGTACCAAACTACTGCACTGCTGAGCAGACTACTGGCGCTGTTCAGGTAGACCCATTACCATGGTTTAAACATCAATATACTGGAACATGAAACTTGGATTCAATAAAGTTCACAGAATTCAGGAAATGCTACGTGTTTTACAAGTGCTTCCCGGCTTCCATTAACTGGAAAGCATAAAGCAAGGGAATTTTGCCAGGAGTTTCAACAGTTCTTGCCATACCCCAGACCTAAAAAACAATTTGTTTTAGTGTTCAATGGAACTTATATATTTTTCTGCATCACTAAAGACTTCTTGCTTAAAGGTTCATAGCCAGAATCACTTTAAGAAATAGAAGTCAATACCTAGCTATTCTTCAAGTTACCTTGCTTAAGAAGCAGTCCCTTTTGGGTCAGACCTCCAGTCCCTGACAAGAATGCATAAAGCAACTGCAGAGCTTCTTTAATGCAGAAATTGAGAAGCCTTCCCAATGTAGAAGAATAGTAGTTATCAATAAAATCTTCTGTATGTTGTCTGCTCTGCTACATGCTGTGGTAAGCTGAACATAAGATTGAGAGATAAGATCTTACCTTCTGCTGACTTACTGTGGTAAGAATACAGACATGGGAAAACTAATTGGCTTTCCATAGAAGAAAACCATTTGCACCCTGGAAGGAATGGGAAAAGAGGAAGAAATATAAGGATGATCAGAAGCTAGTCTTCAGCTGGACAATAAAGTATTTTAAGCACATGCCCACTAAATATTGTCCTTAACAAAAAATATTTTTTTGAGATACAAAATATCTGTCTTCAAGATATGTACCAGTAATAAAACCAGCCATTTTTGACTTACAGTGGATAAGGTATTTCAAATATTAAACTATTAAAACAGATTGACAGATAAGGAGAGGAATAATAAAGGCTTCATTAAACTAGCGTGGGAACAGGATAAAAGAATAGGAGGTGAGATAAGGCAGAATCGATGTTTTAAAACATTGAAATATTGTAAAAATTACATAAACCTAGAATATTGAATAAAATGTTTTAAGATCTATGAGAAGGATTTCCTTATTTCTTCTAAATGTCTCCCTAACCTGAAAAGTAGAACAAATGAACTACAGAAAAAACCTGAACTTGCTTGGATATTAATCATAGATGAGGTTATATACCGACAGTGGATAAAGCAAACCTTTCAATTTATAAAAGATGAATGGAAGGAAAAAAAAATGGCAATATAGTACAGTGTTCCTCTGTGTTGTTCAAAACCTGCTAAAAGCGGAGAGTTTCCTGCCATTCCGTGATGAGTAAAATTAGTCCTTCACATATTCCTTCACCAATAATACTTTGCTAATTGAGTGGTAGGGCAAAATCACAGCTTGAAAATTTATTTTGTGCCATTAAGACTTAGGGCATTGAGATTTGACTTCCCATTTGCCTAATTTATAAGCATTTGCATGTCAAGTGTTACATCCTTTGTAACATAAAACCAAAAAATGTAATCTCATGTTCACTTGTCAAAGAGATGAAGCCAATCAAATATATTTCTTCAATTAAAAAATGCTTAGAAGTAAAAATACTGTTAAGATAACACTGTCATCAAATCCTAGCCTACATAACTTCCCAAACTTCTTGTAATGCTGTGCCTACATTGAAATTTTCAACTATGATGATCCTACAATCACACACAAAAGTACTTTGACATGAACTTCAAAATGCAAAATCTCATGTCTGAACTGCATTTTAAATAATTTATTTAGATCTTTTATTTTAACATGGAAAGGTTAGAATTTCTGCTAACATTTATTTGTGGTCTACTGACCACTCCAAAATAAATATGATCAGCTTTGCCACACATGATCAGCTTTGCACACCATCCAGAATAAGCAAGCAAAGGTATTTGGTGTCCTCTATTACTCTTTGAAAAGCATGATGTATAACATTATTCAAGTGTTTATGGACACAGTTGTTCACTATTATCTGTGCCTTGAAGAGATCAACAGATGAATATAAAGTGTGAGTTTTTTCATTATGATGGATCCAAAGACTATGTGCTTACATTTTAAAAATGGCAAGGAAAGGAAAGACAGAGGGAAATAATGCTATAAGGGATTGTACTATGAAAGTTTAGGATTATGTTAGTCACTTGTAACAAGTTACAAGTGAAGTTCAGCATGAAGAGGGACAGAAGGGAAGTGTGACCTAACAACTGAACATCATTGTATTGGGCATTTCAATTCAAGGAGGAGGAAAAGAATCAACAATTTCTATTAAAGGTTTGCCTAAAATATATTTGGTTTATGTTCTTAGGCCATGTAAATTTGTCCTCCTTCAGAGACAGACGCAGCTATGATTCTAAACCAGAGAAATTGAGTCATTTTTTCTGTCTTTAATATTATTGAACAACACTATTTCCTAGAATTTTGGCTGATATAAGAACAATGAGATTCCCTGAAGTCTCTATTGGCAGGAAATAGCATACATTCTAAATACCAGATTTTTCTGCATGTGAAAAGCCAATTAATTGCAACTGTGCTAGTGCGCATTACAATGCTGTCAAGGCAACAAGTTTAGAGTTTGTCTGGGATGATGTGCATTTGTTTTAGACAATGGCTAGTCCTCACCACCATGTCACAGAATCACAGAACAGTCAGGG
>NW_010245229.1:0-1032 GCF_000690775.1 Eurypyga helias | reverse complement strand
TTTTTTTTTTTCTTTTTTTTACAGTGTACATTGTTAAATAATGTAAAGAAAACGCTTGTAATTCAGAAACAGATTTTATGTGGAAAAAAGATACTCAAAGTGTAATATTAAACAAAATAATTTAACAGTTCAGTAGCATTAGTTTACTCCTCTAGACTTCAGTTTGTCATCCACAGGAGGAGGGGGGGATCGATGGTAAATAAAACCAGTTCTTGCATAACATTAAGTGAAAAAACGACCTCAAACGTATTAGACCAAAATGAAACAAGCACGTGCTGCATCCAGCTGCCTGGTTCCCCTGTCCCGACTATTCCCCTCGCTTCCTTACTGCCCCAGGTTGGTCACGGCTCCCGTCCCGGAGCGCACCCCTGCCCTCGCACCGGCTGCGTTCAGGACGCTTCTCCGCACCCGCTCCGACGGCGGGGACCCCGGCTCCCCCTCCCTGCCACCACACACGCACCACGCGACCCTCCTCCTCTCATCCCGTAGCTCTGCTCCGCGCTCCAGTTACAAGGACCAAACCCCCCGACCGGAGGGACTCGGGGCGCGGCCACCTCAGCCCGTACCTGCCCTCGCTGCCGGAACCGCTATGACCCCAAAGCGATGGGAAAAGGAGCGGATCTCGCGCTTCTCGGCAAGAACAACACGCGAGACCATCCACGGACGCAAACCCAATGCCCCGTTAAGGCTCCGCGTAAAGCCCCCCCCGGGAAGGGGCGCCCCCAAAAAAAAAAAAAAAAAAAAAAGGATTCAGGCAAGCAACATACCCGCAGTGCCCCGGCTGCCAGGACACAGGCGAGCTCTCCCACGTACCGGGAAGCAGCCCTCTCCTCCTCCTGCACAGCTTTTCCCAGCACTACACCGTTATTTCCACCTCGAGGAGGAGAGTGGAGTTCCTACACCCGCGAGGGGAGAGCGCCCGCGGCAGAAGGTACAGCCCAGCTCCCGCGAGGTGACCGGCTACGGCCCTGGACTGGCTTCCCCTTTGTCAGAGCGAACTGTAAATCCTCCACCTACGACCGAGGGAGCTCC
>NW_010245228.1:53775-57892 GCF_000690775.1 Eurypyga helias | reverse complement strand
CAAATGCACACTCAGTAGGAAAGCACAGGAAAACAGCTTTTTAATATTTCTTATTGTTGTGGTTAAATCCTTCCTGTATTTCTGCACTCTCCCTGTAAGGAAACCCCATCAGACCATCCCCCCTGGACCCTTGCTTTTGACCTTGACCAGGGCTGACCTGGGCAAGATGCTCAATTTACTGCTGCCAGTGATGCTCCAGGAGTTCTCCCACTGCTGCCAGAATCCCTTGTGTGCCTGCTCTCCGCAGTTACCTCTCCTCACCGCTCCTTCACAGTGGGGCATTTCTCAGACGCAGCTCCATTATTCCACTGCCGAGCTGAATTTTTCCTTTTAATTCTTCTTCTCACAGAAAATATATCTAATTTCTTTTTCCTTCCACCTCCCCTCCTCCTCCTAAGCCCCCTTTCTGAGTGCTTGCAAAGAGAGGTTTCGAGACCAATTTCAAGGTGGATTCAGCACTAGAAATTGGGGAATTTAACATCAAGCAGTTGTTTGAGGCTGTGGAGTGGTCTGCGCTCCCTCCTGAGCTGGAGGAGTCCAATGAGGCCCTCAGAAATGCAACTCCAGCTAATCAAGCCTGTGGAGAGCCAGGACTCCTGGGGGTCCTTTCTGTACCAGCTGCCTAAAACACAGCTCTCCAGAAAGGGTAAGGCAATTCAGGGACAGGACACACAGGGAATAAGGGCACAGGATTTGGGACATGACTGTTTCCTTGCTGGCTCTGCTGTGGGAGTCCCTGGTCAAGTCACTTCCCACCCTTGAATTCCAGTTTTCCCACGTGCTCAGTGATGATGGTCATGGTGAAGTCCTCCATAGAGACTGGTGAGAATCTGCTGCAAATGAACAACATGTTGTCCTTAAAATTGGCTGGCAAAGCCAGAAAGCAAAGTTGATGGACATCAACAGGGCCTCACAAACTCTCTCAAGTTTTTGGATGTCTTTCCACTCAGCTGTGCCTGGGCAGGTGAATGATTTGGAGTTTAGATACAACACTGCCAGGTCCCTTTGAAGTTCCTTATCCATACAAATTCTTCCACTCATTGGAGTCCCTTTTCTGGAGAGAATCTGGGCTGAAAAGTATCAGTTTGTCAGCATGTGGCTGCTCCACTGAACCTCGCTGCTCCTGTTTGGGGAGAAAACTAACATCACAGATGGCTTTGTGGATTGGGCTCCTCTTGTCTGTGTTGGCTGCTGCATAAGGCAGGATCTGAAACCATCTGAGGGCAACTTCTTGCCGTGACCTGGGAATTGAGTGTCCATAATTTGGTTCCTATTTTGCCTTCCTAAATTGTGTCCACTTTTCAATAAATTCTTTTGTAGGCTCACTGATTCTCTTTGCAACCTGCCTGACTGGAAAAAATCCTAAGCACCTCTCCTATGAACACAGGCTGTGAACTGGGCTTGTTCAGCCTGGAGAAGAGAAGGCTTCAGGGGGACCTTATTGCACCTTCCAGTGTCTGAAGGGACTACAAGAAAGCTGGTGTGTGGTGGGGATGGGACTTTTACAAAGGCCTGTAGTGACAGGACAAGTGGTAATGAGTTTAAACTGAAAGTAGGGAGATTTAGATTGGATCTAAAGAAGAAATTATTCTTGGAGAGGGTGGTGAAACACTGGAATAGGTTGCCCAGAGAAGCTGTGGATGCCCCATCCCTGGATGTCTTCAAGGACAGGCTGGACCCGGGTTGGAGCAACTTGGTCTAGTGAAAGGTGTCCCTGCCCATGGCAGGGGGGCTGGGACTGGTTTTTAAGGTCCCTTCCAACCTAAACCATTCTATGATTCTATGACACTGGACCCCTTTCCTTCCCTACATGCTCCTGGGGAGACATCAGGTATCATGCTCCTGGGGAGACATCAGAACCACTTGTCTCGAGAGTGACCCTTGCTGAGTGGCCTCCAAAGGAATGACAGAGCAATCCCCAGGATCACCTCATCCCCTCTTGTTCTGGGTTTCACTGCTCTGGCCATGCTCCAGGGCTTGTCTCCTGTCTTCTCAGGACTGTCTAGATGAGTGAAGTTTGCAACTCCATCCACACAGCTCATCCAGTGATGGACAGGCAAACACCCACCACAGGGAGTTGAGCTATAAGATGCTGAATTTGCTGCTGTGCCAAAGTTGCTGTCTGGTCAAGGTTTCATCAGTACTCCCCACCTCATTAAATATAAAGCAGATATCTCTGTGTCACAGGGAGGAGAGCTGTGCTGGGCTGAATGCAGGGGTGGACTGCATCTGTTTGTGTGCTTTCAAGGAAATCTCTCTGGGGGCTGGACCTCATGACAAGCTAATGGGACATTGCTAAGGGTCCTCTCCATGTGGTAATCCCAGGCTGATACATGGGTTCAGGGCAGAGAGAAAGACTGCAACATTGCAGGTCTATGAAGTCCAGACCAGGCAGTGAGTGGTGGGACCCAGTAGTGCTTAAGATTTGGGTGACTGGTGCTATCCTAGACTACCTGATGGGAAGAGCCTCTGGAATCTGTAGTCCTGTATGTGTTTTGCCCTGTTTAGGATGAAAATGACTGGTAGCTCTTCAACTTGGCATCAGTTGTCACCCCACAGCACCATGGCTGCTCAACTACTAGGTTTCCAGTCAGTTCCCAGTCTGGTGTCACTCCAACACCAGCATGGAACTTTGCACACCTCCTTGTTCCTGTCGTTCCAGCCCTTCTCAGGGTCCCTCTAAACTAAGGCTCTGCCATTCATTGTGCTAGTCTCCCCTCTTAGGAGAATGCATCTCTACCCAGATCACTGGTGAAGATGTTGAAGAGTTATCAGCTGCACTATCAGCCCCAGGGCTTCTTCACCACCATCATACTGGAAAATGATTAAGCTCACTCCACAGCACTGGAGATAGGAGACCTCTGCTCTGCTCCATCCAGTCCATTGAAGTCCAAGAGATGGCCTGTGTTCAGAACAGCAACTTATAATTTTGTAGAAGCAGAGACCACATAGTCTCCCTGATGACACCAAAAGACAGAATGTTAAAACTTCACCAAAAGAATATTTTTTTTCCCAAAGTGGGAGTCTGGGGAACTGTTTGGCAAAATGGCTAGGATTTAGCTTGATGTAGTGAAAAATGTTGAGTGTTTACCTGATAAAAAGGATTGTTGAAGAGGACAAATGTCTTTGGCCAGAAAAGAAAAAGTGAATAATGAATGAAAGTTTGCCAACGACACCAAGCTGTGTGGTGCGGTGACACACTGGAGGGAAGGGATGCCATCCAGAGGGACCTGGACAGGCTGGAGTGGTAGGCCACTGCCAATCTCATGGAGTTCAACAAGGCCAAGTGCAAGGTCCTGCACCTGGGTTGGGGCAATCCCAAATACAAGTACAGACTGGGTGGAGAGTGGATAGAGAGCGGCTCTGAGGAGAAGGGCCTGGGGATACTGGGGGATGAAAAGCTGGACATGAGCCGGCCGTGTGCGCTGGAAGCGCAGAAAGCCAACCATATTCTGGGCTGCATCCAGAGAAGTGTGGCCAGCAGGTCGAGGGAGGTGATTCTGCCCCTCTACTCTGCTCTGGTGAGACCCCACCTGGAGTGCTGCATCCAGCAGTGGAGCCCTCAACATCAGAAGGATATAGACCAGTTGAGGTGAGTCCAGAGGAGGGCACAAAGATGATCAGAGGGCTGGAGCACCTCTCCTGTGAAGATAGGCTGAGAGAGTTGGACTTGTTCAGCCTGGAGAAGGCTCCGGGGAGACCTTATTGCAGCCTTCCAGTACCTGAAGGGGGCCTACCAGCTGAGGGGGGACATGAAAGCCCTCAACATCAGAAGGATATAGACCAGTTGAGGTGAGTCCAGAGGAGGGCACAAAGATGATCAGAGGGCTGGAGCACCTCTCCTGTGAAGATAGGCTGAGAGAGTTGGACTTGTTCAGCCTGGAGAAGGCTCCGGGGAGACCTTATTGCAGCCTTCCAGTACCTGAAGGGGGCCTACCAGCTGAGGGGGGACATGAATTTTTACAACGGTCTGTAGGGACAGGACAAGAGGTAATGGGTTCAAATTGAAAGTGGGGAGATTGAGATTAGATATCAAGAAGAAATTCTTCCCAGAGAGGGTGAGGAGGCACTGGAACAGTTTGCCCAGAGAAGCTGTGGATGCCCCATCCCTGGAAGT
>NW_010245228.1:15946-53719 GCF_000690775.1 Eurypyga helias | reverse complement strand
TGCCCATGGCAGGGTGGTTGGAACTAGATGATCTTTAAGATCCCTTCCAACCCAAACCATTCTATGATTCTATGAATTCCAGGTCAGTAACATTGAGATCACCTCACTTTCGCTGAAGAACTTGCATCAGACAACAAAGCCTGTGCAAGGAAATCAAAAACTTAAATATTTATTTCAAGGGATTTGAACAGAAATGTCTCAGTTAAAACTTCTTGAGCTGTAAAGCAGCAGTGCAGACCTTCACCGTCAACCCGCACCCTTTTTTTGCATTGGGACTTCTGCTTTGTGCATAGCCAATATGTTTTGGTGTAGTCACTCATCTGCTACAGACACTGTCACCTGTTGTGCGCTGGTGGGTACTGTCCCCTTTTGCATGAAAAACACACAGACCTGTCCTAATTCTCTAGTGAAACTCAAGCCAGTGGGACCAGTGCAAGGTTGGACCACAGCCCTGGGTGTATTCAACACTACTCATCTCTGGGTTAGGAAGTCCTGGAGCACATGCTGGATGCTGGGACTATCCGGAAAAGCTTAGCTGTACTGTGTCCCTTATCTCACACCTTTTTTTATACTACCCTGTGCACTTGGACAGTGGATCAAACAGCTTGGGATGGTAGGGTAAATCCATGCTCTTCCACCCTCTTGTGCATCCCTGCCTGCCCAGTGCATGAGAAAAGGGAACTGAACCCTCAGAAAACACTGACATTCAGCAGCAGTGTTAAAGGAAGATTAAAACCTGCATTCCCCAAATTTGGGAAATCTGCAGAATCTGTGAATATGGGAACAACATAACGACTCCTGGAAACAGGCAGGTTTACTATCTCAAAGTGAAAAGTGAATCATGATTGTGTCGATTGTTCATGCTGTGATAAAAAATAAACCAAACCCAGGCTTTCCAGTTTACCTGCAAACCTCCGAAGGCTTTTCCTTTGCAAGTGCCGCTCTGCTCTGTGTTCCCTGGAAATGTTCAGAGTTTGCCCAAACAGCATTTTTCTGATGCTCCATGAAAAATATTTGCTCAGCTCTTCTGGCAAGCATGAGCTCCGAGGAAGTCGAAGGCAAGGGATTCACCTTGCCCTGGGCTGCTGAAAACTGCTTTGCTCTTCAGCTCTTGTTGGTGATGAGGAGGAGATCAGCGTGATGCGAGGCCAGCAACGGTCATGGGGGATGTGCAAAGACAGTGATATCTGGGACACATGTAATTATGGACAGGAGTCTCCCTCTCATGCTCTGACCACAGCATCTTTCATGCTAAGTCTGTGCTGGAGAGATTTAGGGGATGGAGAGGAGGACGGAGAAAGTATTTATCAGCAGGTGGATGAAAGGAGATGGGATGCTCTTGAAATGGACTCAGATTAGTGACCAGATGCCAGGGTGTATTGCTAAACCCTCTTGGATCATCTTACCTTGGAGCATCTTACCTATTTGGGCTCCCTGCTTGCACAAGCCGATCCCTCATGCCTTAGGGGAATGGCTCGAGCTTTTTGAAAACCTGATAACCACCAACACAGGGAAAACTCACCTTGACTTGGGGCTTCTGAAAGAGCCACCCAATCCTGTGCTGATTCCTTCTCCAATAAATCTTCCCTGTAAGTGACACTGTCTATCTAGGAAGTCTTGACTATATTGGCCACAAGATTTAGGATATCCATGGTGGAGGGTCCTTTCCTGCAATGACCATTGCAGTTTTCTCCTTGTTGTCATGTCCCAGAGCCTACCCAAACTGGCTGGTGAGGGGAAATTTAGTGCTTTTCAGGATCTATAGGGTTAAGAGAAGGGAAGTTCATGCAAATCCAGAGGAAAGGACAAGGAAGATTTTCTTGGGCACTTCCCTAGAGCTGCTGCGATTTGCTGATTTGCAGGATGCTCCCCAGCCTGATGGCTCCTTCTGGGCTGTGATGGATGAGCTTGCACCTCTGTCCGCCTTCCTGTAACTGCTTTGCAATCAGTAGCAGTGGCCAGGAGGGCTCCCAGGGGCTCAGAGAGAATGGGGGGGCTACTGAGGGAGGAAAGGGGGGGTGAGCAGGGGGATGTACTTGTGTGCAGGGCTGCCGTGGATGTCAGTTAATGGAGCTGGGTGATTCAACCCCTCTGGAGGAAGCATCGAGGGATGCTTTACGCCCTGGTACTGCTGGCAGGAACATCCTGGAGGCTCCGCAGCACATAAGTAACTACAATGGGTGATTGCTTAATAATTAAAGATATGTAGCACTTGGATTGTCTCCCAGAGCCGGACCAGAATGGGGAGAGCAGGGTACAGCGGGAGGAAAACTTCCCGTCTTACAGGAAATCTTGCCCTGCCGAACCTCTCTGCAGTCCCCGCGCCTACCGGGGGACTTGGCTGGAATCAATTCCTCTCTGCTTGCAGTCAGCAGCAGCGGCATTCTGCCATTGGGATCCTGCCACTGATTAACTAAGTGACCTTGGTGTGTTTGCTTCCCTTCCTGCTGTGCCTCAGTGTCCCCTCTCAGAGCTGAGGTGTTGTCTGGCGGTATTGGAGTATCTCATGGGAGGAGGTTAGACCCAGATGGGCAGCCTGGGGGGGGAAGGTGGTGGTGCTAAGTGTGTGATCCTGGAGGCAGTGTTTTTGTCTTTGAGACAGTAAATCTGCCTGTTTCCAGGAAGTGTTCTGCTCTTCCCGCATTCACAGGTTCTGCAGATTTCTCAGATTTGGGGAGTGAAAGTTTCAATCATCTTTAAACCATTTGGAGCTTGGTCCAGCATAGGGGGAAATTTTACTACTCTGGAAAGAGCAGCTGACGGTGACCTTGGGTTTCAGTACAGGCAGATGGACCTGGGTATCACACCCTGTTCCCTGTGGCGAGGACACCCCCAATCCCGTGGGATGGTGAGGAGCCCGGTGGCACAAGCCGCCACTCCCTGACAGCTCCACTTTATTTACAGGCCTGATTACGGGCGACACATGAGCGGATTTATTAACTCTGCACTCCTGCTATTTGGAGCCTTGTAGATAAATGGCAGAGCCCGGGGCCAACGCTAAAACTCAGTTAACATTAAAGTGAAGGATCTGCCGGTGCTTCTGCCGGGGAGCCCGGGAGCGAAGAGGAGTGGATGTGCTTTTCTTTGCAGAGCAGTCGGATGCGTGTCAGTCGAGTGGGAGGTTTTTTTCCCCCTCTCTGGGATGGATGTCGCACATGGGGGGGTGGCAGGATGGGAATGCTGACTCAGCAACCACTACGCTGCCGGCTGTCGAGATGCAGAGCGGTGGCTGGGGCATTACATTTCCCATGCCCATGGGGGTGTGGGGCAGGTGAGGGCTTTGCTGCATGGTGTAGGGCTGTGCTGAGCCTGCTTTGCCCCCCAGGCACTGATCCTGGTCCAGGCTAAGTGATGTCAGGCCAGAGGACATGCATGTGTGTTAAGATCTTGTTTTTATCATGCTGATCCTGCATAAATCATGATTATTGACCCTGGAGTCAGGGATATCACAGTGGTGTCAAACTGATGCTAGATGAGAGTGAGACCCCCTGAAAGCCTGTCTTTCAGGCTTTGCAATTGGCATTTACCTCCACGTAATGGGTCAGAGTGGCATTTGAACTTCTCAGGGTGAAAATACTGATTTGATCCTGCTATGAGGATGGAGGGAGAGATCAGAGGGCTGGGGGATGACTTTCATCAGGATCAGTCAGACCTGATACAGCTTTTTCCTTTCTATGCATCCCCTTTGCTTTCCTCTGGAGCTGCCAAACTGTTTTGTCCCTTCCTTGGCCTGTGCCTAGAACTAGCCCCATTTTGCCTAGACTTCTTGGTTTTGCGTAAGGATTTCCCTCTGATATTAAACCCTTGGGGAGGCAGGGACTGCCCAGGGAACATAGCCCAGAGTTGCCCCCAGATGTCCGATCACCTGGAAGGCCTGTCCTGTCACTGCAAAATTCAGACTGTGGGGACCGAAACAATGCAGCAACGGGGCACTCAATTTTCCAGTAGCTGAACCAAAGCCTCCTCCTTTTTCTGAAGTTCATGCTTAACTGAGGAGTCAAAGAAATTCTAGTTTACACAACACTTGATTTGACAAGAAAGGTGTCATTCTCTTTCTGCTTGGAGTGATTTGAAAGCAAGGATTGGCTTGGACACAAAAAGAACTGGGGGTGTCTAAGAGGTAGGAAATCGTATCGGTGAGGCTCCCCGAGAGTCAGAATGAAATTTTTCAAGGGGTGCATGTCCTTTCTCAGAAGGTCCCACGTGAGGGAATAAACATATCCTGTAGAAAGTTTTGCTGGTGTTGCAGGCAGAAGTTTTCCAGGAAAATGGAAAGTGGAATATATGAGAATGGGTTATAATAGTGTACGTGTGAATGAATTTATACTTGGCAGCTGTAAATGTAACAGGGGAACCAGCTGAAGGTGTATTCAATGTGGAGAATCACTGCTGGTCCTTCACACCCCTGCTCCTTACCTGCAGGACTCCTCCATCCAGGCTTTACTGGAGGCTTGTGGTAGACCAGCATGGAGAGGAGGGGAGATGCTCTGGATGACCTTGCCTTGTGGTAGGGTGTCTATGGATAACCTATCCAAGAATGTTGGGCTGGTGAGATGGGGTCTCTTCAGGGATCAGGAGAAAAGATTACAGTAGTAAAAGATGGTTGATGCTCTTTCTAGTGATTTCTGACCTTGCTTTCTTCCCACTTCCTTTTTTACCCTCTCAGAGAGGGTTGCTTAGGATCAGTGGTGCCAGATTTGCTTTCAGGCAAACAGCCACATCTCTATACTCCAAAACACCTTTGGAAAGGTGTTCTCCAACCATTTGTTGAAGCATCATTCAGTTTTCTTGCTGATTTGGCTTCAGCCCTGCCCAGAGATGTGAGACTCCCCCATCCCAGCCCAAACACCTTGGGTTGTCTTCCTCATTTGGGGAATCCAGATCTGCGTTGGAAGCCAAAGCTTCCATGTTGTGGCGTGTTCACACTCTTGGTGTGCAGGTAACCACCAGGAAGCATGATCCCATAAACATGTCCTTTTTCTCACAGACATCCTATGTTCTTCTTTGCAGCCACCAGGAATGGGCAATCTCCACCTTGACCAGAGACCCCCAAGGAATGAAAGGATGCCTGGGATGAAGGCACAACAGGGATTGGATCACGCTTGCAGGGCCAGCTGGATCCCACATCTCAGCGGCTCTTGGAGCATGGTGCCCAGCAAGGCATGCAGGTCCCACAGGATCACACCATGCAGTGGGTCAGCAGCAGCGTGGGAGATGCACATGAAGGGGTGTCTCCTTGAATGTCTCTGGCATGGGATGGGTCAACCCTAGCTGGTGCATGGAGATTGTGCTTCACTCAGATGGCTCTGAACTGCTGTGCCATGGTGAGTTCTTTCCATCCCATTGCATCATAGAAACACAGCAGTCCCGTCTCTCTCAAGGTAGTGTCATTGCATGGACCAAAACAAACTAAAAAGATGCAGGTGAGGACACTGAGACCCTGGAAGTGAGTGCCAAAGATGCTGGAAAATTGGTCCCTATTCCCATGCCTCAGTTTCCCCAGCAACAAAACAGCTATTTTCTTCTTTGCTACTGGGGAGAGGGGGGAGATGGGAGCTGCTTGGGCTTTGTTTTTCCACCAAGTCTGGGTTTTATGAGCGCTCAGCACTTCCGCAAAGCCGGACCTTGCCACTCGTAAAGTGCTGTGAGAGTAAGGCTATGCCGGATACTCGAGCCGGGGTGGAAGCAGGTACTGCAGACAGCTATCTCTACGGATGGGCTGATACTGCAGACGGGCCGGGGCATGGGGGGAGTGGATCGATAATGCAGATATGGAGAGAGCTGGCCCCGCACGAATAAGCCCAGCTTTGTAAATGAACCCTGTGCTCTCAGGGCTCCCCGGTAAAGGCTGTTATCTCCAGACACTCTGGCTGTCTGGGTCCTTTCACAATACAGAGACGTGCCGACCAGGATATGAGTCAGCTAACAGGGCTCTTTTCCCTGATCGCTGACCGAGTGACGGCCTGACACTGCTTTGCAATGTTGGCTGAAACCTGCCTGGTGTGGGGAGCACAGGGTTGGCTCGCACCTCCTCCAAGGGCAAGGAATGGCTGGGGAGTTTGTCCCCATCCATCTTACCTTATTCCTTCTGTATCCCAGACTGGGATGCCATAATAACAACCACTAATGAGCTCCCCAGTCATTAAGGCAGTGAACTTATCCTGAGGTTATGATAAAAAATGCCAGGAAAAGGCATATGGATTTAGTCATTCATTGTTGGTGATACAAGCAGTTGTTCCTGATCCACAGTTTATGGCTTTACCCATACAGTCCAGGAGAAGCAACCAGGAAGACTCCCCAGACTGGCTGATTTTGCACCAATGCAATCCAGCTATAAGAACATTACAAAGAAGGCTGGAAAAAGTGTGTGTTCCACAATCATGCTCCATTCAGGTCTTCTGGACGTGTGCCTCTGCTCTCCAGTGGGTCCAGTTTGGGTACAAGCCCTTTGTGTGTCTTGCCAGTCGAAGACTGGGACTGGGAGAAGAAAACAGCAGTTTTTTCTCTCTGGCGCTGGTCAAGCCGAGGGTCTGTCTTGCTCGTGTCCTGCTTCTGACAACAGCCCACAGCTGAGGCCTGGAGAAATGCAAGGCAGAATGAAAAAGCAATGCATTCCCAGAATGCTCATCCTGCTGCCAACAATTTGTACTCAGGGACCTCATGAACCAGAGGTATTGCCTTTGTAGTGTTGTAGGGGATGGATTTTTCCTCTTTGAATGTGTCCATTATCCATGCAAGCATTTAACATCCTGCAGCAAGGAGTTCCTTGGCTTGATTGCAGAAAGCAACGACCAATAGTAAGCATGAGCTGGCAGGAGGCATGTTTGCTATTTCTGGGCTGCACAGACATGAAAAAATTAGCTTTTTTCTGTGTGTGAAGAAGAAAGACCTGTAAAACATGATCAGTCTATGCCTAGCAATCCTTCACAGTGATCCACACATGGCTGTTCCCAAACTAGGAGCTCTTAACCTTAACTCTGCCCCTATTGCTTCTGTCCTAAAAGGTAGTGTTTTGGCCCCTCCACAACATACTGAAATCTGGGCCAGAGGATCTCTTTGGCACATTAATACAACCATTTCCCCCCTCCTCAGTCCCTGCTTCTCCTTTCTCCCCCCTTCCCATCTCATTTCCTCCCGAGCCAAAGAAATCTGTCTGCCTGATAGATGGCTCCTGACAAGCTGAGCAGCTAAAGATCACATGTCAATAGGGCTATAATTAGGAGAATTGAGCCCTGTCAGGGCTGGACGGATATTTATCTGAAATCAATGGCCAATAGGGTGGAAGGAATGAAGATGTGGGAGTGTTTGCTTTGGAGCTGCCACGGCTTTTTACACCCTGTCTGCACAGGGATCCTGCCGGCCTGGGCCTTCCTGCTGCCTGAAAGCAGGGAGGATTATAGCATTAGCCATGGAGATCTGCCCTGGCCTCTGAGCACCGGCACCCGCTGACCCCTTTCTGGATGTGCACACAACCCCCAGCTGTGGACAGCAATAGGAAAAAGTGAGGTGGGGGTTGGGGAGGGAGGTAGGGGAGGCCTGGTTGCAGTCAGAGGCTGTGATTCAACCTTTTGCTCTTCTTCTCAGTAAGAAAGAGCGTGTTAGTACTCCCCTGGTAGCAGGGCCAGGGTGTCAGATGTACACAGGGGATGGATGACTGGAGAGGCATGAGCTGGTGGGGACAGGATGTTGTCACCTCTCATCTCCAGCTGAGATGGAGCTGGGGTCTCACTTACATGCTTATATTAAGCCTGGCCTAAATCTCCAAGTGGGGAGTAGCCCCTCATACCTGTCACAGCTCTGCCACATTGGGTTGAGATTTAAGCATTGGCTTCCTCCCTGGAGGCTGCTAGAGGATGTAGAGGGGGCTGAGTCACTGCAGATTTTTTTTTGCAGCCTTCCCTACAACGGTGGTACTTTTCTGGGAGCACAAGACCACCCTGTGCCCCAAAGTTCCTGCAGTGCCTTTAGCACTGGTGCAGGAAGGGGGGTGTTTTTATCTAGGTAAACACCAGGACTTGCTCTCCCTTGGACAGGGTATGAATCCTGTTTGCAACTGCAGGGCTTTCATGCAAAGAAAAGCTTGGAAAGCCCAGGGTCCTGGGAAACCCTTAAGCATCCACTTTAATGCTTTGTTGGTGCAGGGGTCAATGGCCCAGCCTCAAAGTTGTTCAGCTATGAAAACAGTTGAGGTTAAAGGCAGAAATGCTTTGAGGCACCGGGCAGGATGGAGTCTGGAGTCATACAAACGAGAGGAAGACAGGAGGGAGGAAACACACCCCCTCCCCCTCAGCACTGAGAATGATGTTGTGAATAGGATACCGCAGCCCACTACCCAGCATGGAAGTTCAACCCCAGGACTGAAACGAGTTGAATAAGATCTCTATAATTCCAGCCTTGTTCAGCTTTGTACTCCCCATTACTTGAGGAGCCAGCAGGTGTCTGCTGCCCATGGACCTCATCCCCAGGATCCAGACCGAGAACGTGCAGTTGGCAGCAGGCAATGCACACTGCCTGGACCAAGCACTGCAGCTTTCCTGGCCGCGAAGTCTGCCCCTATTCAACCAGCAGGAAAAATCAAAGCTCTTAAAAATTGCCAGGGATTAGTACTTAGAATTAGTGAAATCATCAATTCCCCATTGGGGCATTAGGAATCAAAAAGGCTCTCCCAGCTTGCTTTTCTCATGACAGCATCCTCATGCTTTGTTCATCACATCTCAGTGTATCCACCAGTCCCCACAGCCTTTTTCTGGATTCATTTCACTTCTGAAAACTCCACAGACTTGTAGCAAGAAACTGAGGAAGGGGGAAGGACACAGGATCCTCCCTATGGCTCAGACAGTGGTAGTGGATGCCACATAGACTGGTATGCTCCTAATTTATTGCTTTTGTAATTGGGGTTAATTAGTGGTGACCAAATTTATCTTCTTGCCTCTCATTAATCCCAAACACAAAAGAACCCTGTTTGCAATCAATTGCTGTTTAATTACAGCACAATAGCTGCCTCCTGAGATCGAAATCCCTGCTGGCTTGAGGTCTGGATGGCAAAGATGGGAGTGGAGAGATGCAGCTTGGAGGAGCTGGAGGTTGAAGATGCCAGCTGGGACTGACATCCTGTATTCCAGGACACTGTGAAGTTCATGAAGAGCAGTGTGAGGTCTCCTTGCCTTGGCTGAGGGATCAGGCAGTGGGTTTTAAGTAGAGAGAAAGGGTTCAGGTTTTAAATGGCTACTCATGAAATGGAAGGAGAACTCAATTCAGGGTAGTGGAGACACTGGACAGTCCTGGGACACCCTTTTGGCTGGGACATCTGCTGGTGACTATTAAAAAGGATGGCCCAGATACAGATCCTGCTTCCAAGATCTTCTTTCTCTGTTGAGCCAGGGCACAAGGGTTATCCTGCTCAAGATTTGTGCCCTCCAATAGCAGCTCCCATTGCTTGGCTGTAGACCTCAGGGGCTCTAGTGGACCCAATCGCAGTCACAGCAGAAGTAGTAAAGCTGCCTGTGAGCTATAAAGGGCCCTGCTGTGACCCTGAATGAAAATATCCCTTTTCCCAAATAACAAGTGGTAGGATGAGAGGAAACAACCTTAAGTTGCACCAGGGGAGGTTTATATTGGATATTAGGAAAAAGTTCTTCACCAAAAGCATTATCAAGCATTGGATTGGGCTGTGCAGGGAGGTGGTGGAGTCACCCTCCCTGGAGGCATTTAAAAGATGTTTAGATGTGGTGCTTGGGGACATGTTTTAGTGGTGGACTTGGCAGTGTTGGGTTAATGGGTGGACTCAATGATCTTAAAGGTCTTTTCCAATCTAAATAATTCTATGATTTATACAGAAAACATGTTCCACATGATGTCTGGCCTTGGAGAAACCATTAAGAGGGTATTTGGTCCACTCTCAACATTGAACGCAATGGAAATGGAAACTCCTTCAGAAAGGAGGGCAAGGAAACAAGGTCCCATCACTGTCCAGGGCTTCATTGTTCAGACTGAAGGTATCTGAGGTGACTGTATGATAACCGACAAGGGTATGAAAAGTGAGGGAGAAGGGGGGGAAAAAAGGGAACTGTAGGAAAGCTCTTATTTTTCCAGGCAAGCTCTGGTTTCCTATCCTGGACCTGACATATTTCTGGGGACAGGCTGACTTGCCTATCAAGGACCCCACCTGACAGCCCCAGGTTGCTTTTTTCCAGGAAAAACATTTCCTTGGCAGTGGTACCTGTCCTGTCCCCTGATTTACCCAGATAAATGTATGCCCGGTTAATGCTGTGAGTATTAAATAAACTCCCCGCCTAGCCTGCCTGCCTCTCCCTCCCCGCTCTTTAGATGCCATCAATCTGCAGGATTATTGAGCCCAGTTTTGGAGTTAGTGGCGTGTTGAAAATGCTCCGGTCTTCCCTTTATCACTTTCAGATCAACCCATTGGATGGGAATCCATCAGGGAAAGTAATGGGAGAGGCTGTGCTGATATATGGCTCTGTGTTACTAGATCAATTGGGCTCTTGCCTCTCCTCCAGCATGGGGGTTGTGTGGGTCTGGGGCTGGTGCTACCTGACTTCCTTCTCTTAAAGCACCAGATTAATCAACACTTCCCATTCCTGCAAGGACTTTGTGCCAGAGATGCCCTGGATGTGATAAAACACCAGCTGTGTCAGAAACAAGGTCGAGGGCTGAATTCCTCTTGGGACCTCAACCCCTGACTCACTTGCTGACACTAACTTATTGCATTCAGTATTTGGGTGGATTTAGGGGTTAGGCTGCAGCCTAAAGCGGGATGTTGTACTTTAAAACCATCATGTACTGAAATGCAGCTGCTGCTAGGGTGGAGCACAGCGGGTGCTGAGTTGGCATGTCCACCACCGGGGCCTGGACTGAGGACCAGGACCTGGGTTTTGAGATGTTTTTCCACCTGAGCATCAACAACCACCCTCTCTCCGGGCCTGAGTGGATTCAGAGGGAAGAGCACCACCTACTGAGTCTCCCTTACCTCTTTCTTACCATTTTAAAAAAAATTTATTTCTGTTTGTGTTCCCAGATAGCTTTGGCTTCACTCTGACAAAGGCAGGAGCACGTTTAACTCCAAGCAACGCTCCTGATCTCTCCAGACGTTTCTGCTTGCATTGTTTTTCTTGCTAAGAGGCTTGCGTTAATGAGACTAGCCTTCGTTGGGATCTTTCTGCTTCCTGTCTCCAGCTCCTCTGGCTTGATGCCTCCCCAGACCTGGATGGGCTTTCTCTTGGAGCATGGGTGGGTATGGGCAAGTGTGGGAATTGATATAACTTATCCAAGTTTTGACTCAAAATCTAAATCTAAGCTAAATATTGGAAAGTTTGACTTAGGAAGCACAAATAGATGCAGCAATATGTTTGTATACATGCATGTGTACATATGTGAGTGTGCATATGTTGGTGCATGTGCCTGTATGTGTTTTGGCCTTGACCAAGGATTTAGGGAATTAGCTAAAGACTTTCACAGATGGGTTCAGTTTCTCACTCTGACACAACCCTCCCTTTTAATATTGACTAAGCACTTGAAAAAATCCTCGAAAGCAGGTTGGGAGAAACCCAGAGAAATCTCCTTTGGTGTTTCTTGAATGTTTTTAATTGGGAGACTATTTAACTTTTTAGGAATAGAGCCACAGTCCAACTTCTGTAATATTCTACCAAAGCCCTTCATTTGTAACCAAAGCAAAATTAGATTAAACATTAAATGTTCTTTTATTATGCCTCCCTGTTTTGTTAATGTGCAATATGAAAGTGTGTTTGTCTTTCTCCCGAGGGATTGCACAGGTTATTTTGCAATGATTTACAGACCAGGAGTCCTCAACCACTGAGTCACTTCACCTGCCTCCAACCAAATCATCTGCAGTCTCAACACTGTGGATATTGCTAGAAAGAAGACCAAGGTAGGAATGTGGAGGGCCAGCTCCTTGTCAGTCCGTGACCGTTCCTATTTTCTTCTTCTTGTCCTGTGTGAAACTGAGTGGTGCCAGATCTTTGCACTGAGGAAAAAAACCACCATAGCATCCCTGTGGGCCAAATCTGTCTGACATGGTAATGCCAAGGACTGGTTGCACCCTCACACACCAGCTCCTGGCATTGCCCAGGCAGGGGAGTTCCATCTTCCATGGGTGACCCCATTATAGAAGGGTGTCAGATCCCTACTGTGTCTGTCACACCCTCTGAGCATCCCTTGTGCAAGAAGAGGGGGAGTCAGTCTGGAAAAGACCATGGGGTGTCTCAGGAAGATGGAGAGGACCATGCAAGAGCAGGTGAGAGAGGGTAGAGCAGGACAAGGGTTCTCCACAGTGTGGCTCAGCATGCCCTCAGGTCTGGGGGCTGCTGAAATATCTTCTACCCGTAACTCACCAGCCTTGTGTGCACTCACAACGACATATGTCACTCTGTAAACTGGGCATTGAACTGATGAAAGAGGGCAAATGCAGCTGGGGAGCTGAGGCTGGAGGAATCTGGCTTCAGAGGCACATCTTGGGCCTTTGGCAAGAGGCTGGTGACCAGCTAACCAGTCAACTTGTGTAGGAGCTTGGGATTCTGTAGTAAACCTCCTCAAAACCCAAGAAAATACGGCCTATGAGGAAGGGTTGGGAAGACATGAGGTTGCTTAGTCCAGAGACTGAAGGGAGATGGGATAACAGCCTGCAATTATGTAAAAGGCTTCTGCACGAAGGGGAGGGACACATGTTTCCCTGTGGATAGGACAAGTAATAAGGAGCTTAAAAGCCAGCAAAGGAGATTTAGAGCTGTGGGGATAGAGAAGGGTTGGGATTAATTGCTGGGAGGGGGGGAAGGGTGGTATCACCAGTGCTGGAGGTTTGGAGGACAAATGTGTCAAGAAG
Source organism: Eurypyga helias (assembly GCF_000690775.1). NCBI lineage: Eukaryota > Metazoa > Chordata > Aves > Eurypygiformes > Eurypygidae > Eurypyga > Eurypyga helias. The sequence continues at coordinate 40,863 of NW_010245228.1, read as the reverse complement.
GGCTTAAAGAGAGTGGATCCTGCCACAGGGCAGGGAAGATAAATTTCCACCTGGCTGTTTTTTCCAGTGTTTTGTCTGGACTCACAAGGCAACATGAGTGAGTTCTTGGATATCTACTGTGAGTTGATGACTTTGACAGTGCTGGGGTTTCTTCTCCATGATGTCCATGCTCATTCCTTGATGTGAGCTGCATAATCTCTCATGTCATGCAGAGCTGCCACTCTATTTCCCTGCCCATCATTTTGCTCAGGCCCACAGGACCCAAGGTGATCTGGCAACGTGTGCTTGCGGGTGTTGCATCTTGGCCTTTCTACTCACCTTTCCTGTGCTTTCACCTTGACCTGCACCTTGAGAGCTGCAGATGACTTTTGGGTGGAAAGCACCCAGCTGAGCAGTGGTGATCCAATCACCCCGAGGAGGCAAATATGCTGAGTGGGCACAAGTCAGAAATAAACCAGAAAAACTTGAGAAAGCTCTTGCTTCCAGTAATTCCCAGGGAGAGGTGTCAGCCATGATTTCTGGAAGCCACACGCAGCAGAAAGCAGGGGATTGCTGGCAGCACTAATGAAGTTACTGCCATCCGGCGATTAGGTTAGGAGATCCTTCGGGACTGGCCTGCGAGGTGATGGACTGAAAGCAGAACGGGAACTAAATTGCATTTCATTTCAATTTGGCCATAAATTTGATGATTTCGTCAGATAAGGAGTAAAGGGGGAAGGGGGGTGAGGGGAGAAGACGAAAGGGAGGGCTCTCAGCCTTCGGCATGATCAGGGCAGGGAGGGAGCAGGGGAGAGAGCACGACACGAGAAATTACATCGTTCTAGTTTGTACCATTGTAGATTATTAATCAGAAGTGTCAAAGGCTTTATGGATAGGATGTATATCACCTGCTTTCTATAGACTATTCACTGAAGTAATAAGGGCTGGGAATATAGGTTATCGAACTGTCCTGGAATTTATGGGAGAGGATGCAGTGGGTGAGAGAGGAGGTGGGCCATTGTTTCGACTTTCATGGGATGCTCCATTTGGCATCAGTTGTTTGTGACACCTGCGTCATCTGCAGGAAGCACATGAGCAGGTGTGTCAACAGGGCTTGCTATACTGCCAGACTGCAGCCCAGGTTGCAAGATGAAGAGCATGAGGCAGTGAGACTTCCCAATTCTACCACCCAAATTGATTCATGACAACCTCAGCCACCAGACAAAGTAGACCCCATTGCAGAGAGGTTGCTCAAAAACTGCAAAGAAGCAGTTAAGGGGACACATCTTTTCATCTTTTCAATGCCACGCCTTGACAAAGACCCAAATTATCTCCTAGCAATGACAAACATTGTCGTGGTAATATTGCTCTGGGACACTGCACGGGATCAGCTCACAGCCTTGATGTCAGTGATGTCTTGTCACGATAACGTTGCATGAGATTTCAGAATGGTGTCATGGCTGGATAGCATCAGTCTTCCGTAGCATAGATCAATATTTGCATTGAAGGGAAATGCTGTACTACATTTGCTTAGCATGCTGATGCCTCCGTAGGGGAATGATCCAGTCTCTGATGTGCTGAAATTTCCTTCTGGGTAATAGGACATCATGAGATCTTGGTACAATGTGTCATTTTTAGGCCAAAGTCAGGACACCTACTCTCATCATTGCTGTTTCCTTGTGACAGCATGACATCCTAGCTGGGTGTCTTAAGGCTTCTGTCCCAAACTGGTGACATCCTTGCATGATTCACTGTTTCAGTCTTGATATTTTGCCATGGCAGTGCTGTACAGGTGGGGAGATTTTCATCACAACTTGATGAAGGACTTGCGCTTCCCTAAGGATAAGACCAGAAGTCGTCTTGGAGGGATATCTGGCTATTGTATAATTTTGTGATAAAATGATTGTATGGTCTACAACACTAATTTCCACTACTAAGAACTTGTCATTTCTTCACAAAAGATGGGAGGAACTCAAACTATGGGGCTGGATATGAACTGACTTTGTGCCCAGCTCCAGTTTAGTCTTTCCCAGGTCAGACATGGGATGCTGAACCAGTTTCTGCTGAAGCTTTTCTCTGTGGTTCCTTCTCCTCTCCTTCAGCTTTTCCAGGCAGATGGAAGTGAGTCTGAGATTCTTCTGGTCCCAGGCTTTTTCCAGCCTTTCAGATGCTGAACGCAGCTGCCTAGCCCTCTGGGGCTTCACTATGCAGGTCTCGAGGACACCATACATTAAATATGTAGGAAGATCTTGCTCTGTGAAGGCTGGATGGTGAAAACATCTGCAAAACAACTGACCAATCCCACTCAGCCATGTGGAAAAGGAGTTCCGTTTGGATGTTGATATTGAAATTATCTGAGACAGTACCAAGCCTTAGGTGTATATAAGTAAAACTACGGAGTTGTGTTCTGAAGCATGTATCTTGGATCCATGGTGGATGTCAGTGACTTCACAGGGCACATCAATATGTTTGCATGCTTCCTCTTCATCCATCTGTCGAGGGCAAGGGACACAGGGGCTCTCTGGAACTAATTATTTATGAAGAGGGTGGTGAGGCACTGGGACATGTTGCCCAGAGAAGCTGTGGATGTTCCATCCCTGGAAGTGTTCAAGGCCAGGCTGGATGAGGCTTGGAGCAACCTGGTCTAGTGGAAGGTGTCCCTGCCCATGGCAGGGGGGTTGGAACTAGATGGCCTTTGTAGTCCCTTCCAATCTAAACCATTCTATGGTTATGATTCTACGACTAGCTCTGCTGAGCCTAGGAGTTGTTTTGTGCTGGTACAGCAATGCAAAACATGATGAGAGCTTGACCTGCCCTTGAGGCCAAAGCTTTTAAACTCATGTGAGAGAGAGGGGAAAGGTATCACCCATAAATCTTAACTGAGGCATAGGAAGCTGGGCTCTGGCCATCCCAGAAATCTGAAGACATGTGGCTATCAGACTACTGCAGGAGTTTGGCAGGCAGTTTTGTGATCATAATTAATACAGGCAGTTACCAGGAATTCACGTGCAGTCATAACAATTTTGCACTCAAGTGCCCGTCTAGAGGAGTTTGACTTGCTGTTTCTGTGCCTGATTTCCCCAGCTCATATATACCTGGTACAGTCGGTGATGGTAAACATGGACCTACATTGTTGTGTCTGTGCTGTATGACACTGTCTCCTTTTCATCTTCCTGCTTAGAAAGTAATCCATGCAATCAAGGTGGTGAGGATGATTTCCAGGAACATCTAGCCCTCTACAAGTTCTTTGGAGGTCAAACCCTGTTTTGCATACTCCTCTTCAAAGGGCAGCTGTGAATCTGCTTTAAAACTGCTAAAGCAGACAGGGAAGGAATCTTTAGTGTAACTTCAGCATGTTCAAAATGAGAGATTACGAGTGTTAAGAAAATAATGACTGGGAGGTACAAGAAAAAAAATATGCAGAAATCTATTTCACATGCACAATAATTTACTTTTAGATGTGCAGTAAAGTTTTTATATGCACAATAATTTTACTTTTACATGTGCAATGATGTTTTTACACATGTAATAATTTATTTTTATGTGCAAAAACTGACCAATTAAAGGCCTAGGTGCTAAACACACCTCCAACCAATCCTGAATGCTTTTGTTTTGGCATACCAATTCACTCATGCCTCACATCATCACTGCCCTGCAATATTATTGTTTATTTTGCAGTTAGCTCTGACTGAGTCCATGTAATGTACCTGATTCTTTTCCAGTTCACCCTCGCAGAAAGTACATGGAGACCCATGGGCTGTTGGGAGGGGATGGAAGGGCCTGGTGTCTTGGGTTATCACATGCTTTTCTTCATGACCCATCCTGGCCAGGTACATGCAACTGTGGGAAGAATATCAGCCACAGCATGCAGATCTGATGAAACATTTATCCTACTAGAAAACCAAAAGAAAAAAAATCCCCATTGGCTAATGGAGGTGACAGGCACATCTCAGCTTCACCTCTGCTCCCTTTTTGCCTCATTGTGTTTTGAAAGTCTTCTATTGACAGTCTTGATGGGATGAAGACTCACAAACCATCAGTTGTAGGAGGATCCCACATGCCTTTCTAGAATGGTCTTCTGAATGTTGGTAGATTTTCAGTCAGTGGAGCTGAGTAATTGCAAAAGCAATTTAAAAACCCAAACACTCGCTACACCTCAGTGTAACAGAGATTGGGCAGCTAAAAACTCCAACAGAGGCAGTTGAAAGACCAGTGCAGAAACATTGTCCATTCAGAGACCACGGATCTGCTTTCACCTTCTTTTTTACCAATCACTAGGCAGTTTGAACTCCCTCAAGTGAGTACCCTAATCAGGTGGCACAGGTTTAGGGGCTCTGTGTTACCTTGCTTTCTCCTGCATATCGTAATCTGGGCTCTATCAGAAGTGTGGCCAGCAGGACGAGGGAGGTGATTCTACCCCTCTACTCTGCTCTGGTGAGACCCCACCTGGAGTGCTGTGTCCGGCCGTGGAACCCACAACATCAGAAGGATATAGACCAGTTAGAATGAGTCCAGAGGAGGCCACGAAGATGCTCAGAGGACTGGAGCACCTCTCCTATGATGAAATTCTGGGAGAATTGGGCTTGTTCAGCCTGGAGAAGAGAAGACTCTGGGGAGCCCTCATAGCACCTTCCAGTACCTGAAGGGCCTACAAGAAAGCTGTGAGGGGACTTTTTACAAGGGTCTGTAGTGACAGGACAAGGGGGAACGGGTTTAAATTGAAAGCAGGGAGGTTTAGGTTAGATATCAGGAAGAAGTTCTTCCCAGAGAGGGTGGGGAGGCACCGGAACAGGTTGCCCAGAGAAGCTGTGGATGCCCCATCCCTGGAAGTGTTCAAGGCCAGGCTGGATGAGGCTTGGAGCACCCTGGTCTAGTGGGAGGCATCCCTGCCCATGGCAGGGGGGTTGGAACTAGATGGTCCCTAGATGGAACTAGATGGTTGGAAGGGACTAAGGTCCCTTCCAACCCAAACCATTCTATGATTCTATATTTTAAATAAAACACACATTGGTGACCTGCATCCAGGATGGATGTGTTAACCTCCAGGATGTTGACTAGAAAGGGAAACATCTCCTTACTGTCTTTGAGATTTCATCCCCATGGGAAATGATCTGCTGAACTGAACTGGAAAATCCTGCTGCCATAGATAATTTCAGGATGATCTGAAGGAATAAAGGGAGTGAAGAAGGAAAGAAATTCCCCCCAGTCTGCTGGCATTCCCCAGATTAAATGCACCAGCTTGGGCCAGAGGGTCACCTCTAAGCACAGCCGCCCTGGTCCTGCAGAGTCTTTGCCACGTTAGTGGTGACTCAGTTACTTTGAGTGTGAATCTCGAATTACTGCAAGCCTGGCGGATTCAAGGGGACAAACAATGGAAGGGACTAGAAATATAAATAACAGTCACCAGTGTAGGAAAAAAATGTTCACAGTCTTTTTCTTTGGACTACCTCGGAGAGGAGAAAAGGAAAAGAAGAGGGTAGATGGTCAAGTGTAACAAAGCAATCTACGTCAAACACTTTCCCTGTGAGAAAACCCAAGCTTGAATAACATACTGGTTTAAAGTTCATAAATGTTTAGTGGAAGCTTGCTGCGGAAGTAAGTGGAAAAATTCCTTTTCATCCAGATTTTCTACTTTTGTAAGAAAAAAAGTGCTTCCATGGAAACTTTTTTTGAGGATACTGTTCCACCAGCTTTAACCACCGGTATGCTGAATTCTCTGGTTACAACGTATTTTGAGCAAGCAAATGGGGGAGAATAGTGAAAGTCAAAACATTATTTGCAAATCATGGGCAGCTCGGATGCAAATGATCTGAAATGATTACGGGTCAGTTTTCTTAGCAGGGCAGGTGTCTGCACCTTGCCAAGGCTTCCCATCACAAACTGGGTTGACCAGCACCTGAGCACTTACTTTGCAATGCATAGGTGAGACGGAGAAGGCTGCTGAAACATTTCATCTGGATCGATGTGTTCTGGAGTTGTCAGACTTCCAGCGTTCAGATAACCTTGGGAATTTCCAAAAATTACACGTGATGATTTGAAAACCTCAGATCTGGTTACAATAAAGGTATGGAACTCTCCACCGGGATGCAAAAGGGTGCTGGCTGGCTAGAAGTACATCTCTGGCTGTTTTTTTGGGTGGCAATGCTCAAGCTTGTTTGCATCTATCATGTTAAAACAAAATTAGCTCAGAACAGCTCATGCATTATTTTACAAGGGTCAGGTTCTCGGAAAACTAAGATCTCTTAAAAGACTATTCAGCTGGTTAAAAAAACAAATGGAATGGAAAAATGTGAATGATGATAGGGGATGGTTTAAAAAACTTAACAAACAACAAAGTGCCACCAAAACAATAATCCCACCACCAAGAGTGACACTGGTTTGAAAAACTGGCTTGCCTTAGATGCGAAGGGAAGGTGGCAAGAGACACATCAAATGAAAGAAAAAAGGAGTAGAGGACATTGAATTTGCACTAGAAATGTGGAAAATCAGTAAGATGAGCAAAAAGACATGAGACGTCTCTAGCCAGTAGAGCTGAGGACAGCAAAGAGTTTAAATACTTTGGGAACAGAAGAGCTATAATAACCACAGTATTGATTCCTCCTTGGAAGGGAAATGTGCAAAGCATGCATTTTCAATAGATATTTGTTTTGCATTTGGGGGGAAAAGCAGATTTGTATCTGAATAAAGTAAAGGGATGGTTTACAGGCCAGCGTAATTGTGGAACATACTAAATAGCCCCTCTTAAAACCAGTAAACTTTCTGAAAAGAGTACGTAACTACATCCAAGTGTTTTGTTGGAAGTGGCCAAGGAGTGTTACTGTTGGTTTTTAAGATGCCTTGGAAGGCTGGGCAATGCAGAGGGCTAGAAGAAAGCTAATGTCATGCTAATACGTTAAAATGGTATAAACAGGATGACTTGGATAATTATTGCCTGCCATTGATTGTAGGCAAAATGAAGGAACACCACACCAGGACTCGATTAATAAAGAATTACAGGAACATGATGCTAATCAGCAGGGGGTTATGGGAAATCGGTCTTGTCAAATTAAGTGGCTTTTATAAATGCAATTACAAGAGTGAGGATAATTAACCACTGGAGGAACTTGCAGAGGGTTGTGGTAGAGTCTCTTGGGTAGATGTTTAAATCAAGAAGTTTTGTTTGAAAAAAGTGATTTGTGTAGTGTGCAGGACAATGGGACTTTTGTCCATTACTGGAGGGACTGGATTCAAAACCCTTTAACAACAGCTACCACAGTGACAGAGAACATTCCTTTAGGACAGTAATAACCAACTAATATCCATTCAGGTAGTGATATCCAGGACCTTAGAAAAGTTGATCACAGTGGTGCTTTTTGGTACTCAAACCCACATGTTGATGAAGGAATAAACTTTAACGTGGCTTCTGCTGACTCCTCATAATGAAGGTGGCAGATGACTGGTGACTAGGAGGTCTAAACCACTTGCAGATCAAAGGGAGAATAGAAAGATGTTTTGTTATTGTAGGGTTGTATCTAAGTACAGGGATAAATTGGCTTGTACAACTGTTTGTGCTGTCCTTATGTTACTGGTGTCCTACCATCCCTCAGCTGGCTGTTAGAGGGAACATCCAGCAATCCACGTTTTACGCGTATGTTTTTTTCCACACCTCATATGGTGTTTGAAGAGTTATTTGAAGGCATAAAACCCACAGGAGAGCCCAGGATAAGCAAGTCCATGGTTACCCTTGGAAAAACACCACTGCATAGAGAAGGCTTGCGCTGTGGTCCCAGGGAACTGTTGGCCATGGTCCTCACTGTGTAGCTGAGAAAGTACTCTGGAGGTAGAACATGGGGTCTGAGGTTTGTACACTCAGGAAAGTGCAATCTAATTTGTTTTGAAGGCTAAAAAAGGGAGTAGAGGATGGATCTGATTCCCTCTAGGGGTTTACAGACATAAGATATGGTCTGTAGGAGTTTGCTGCTTCAGGCAGTGACTGAAGTGGTTTAATCAGTAGTGTTGGGCGATGTCCTCTCAGGACATCCAAAATGGAAAGGACTCCTTTCCACGAGCTGCAAGATGAACCTGTTTCATACTAGGCTTTCTCAATTTTAATGTGGGACCTCTGCATTTTGGCTGTGATGCTGAAGTGGCTGCTGACAATGCTGCCCTGTTACTCGAGAGCTGGCTGTGACTGCTGCACCACATCCTATGGGCTGAAGGGGCAATCTGGAGTGTCAGGCTATGCCACTGATTTCTTATCGACCTGTTTGATATGCTCTCACATTTCCATGCATCTTCCCCTCCTGCACTCCATAAAATGCCACATGAAATGTCTCCTCTCAATTGAGATGCTCCGTTTTATTTGGGCTGAGAAATCCACTTAAACCTTTTTAATTTGTCTTGTTTGGATATGGGTATAATTTTGGTTGTGTTTTATGGGTGCCCGGTTCATTTTACTTCCTGTAAATCGTCTCTTTAGTTACTAGGGCTTCTGGGAAGTTGTAAATTCTCCCTCCTATCTTCTCCGTAGAGTTTACGTTGTTTTACAGTTTCATTAATAGGTTCTCTCCCAGCTAGGTTGATGAAAGTTATTGACCTAATCATAACCTATTAATTATGACAGTAAATCCCACTCCTGGAAATGTTTTACTGAGCAAATGTTACTTGGAAAATCTGCGGGTTAAACTGGAGATCTAAGAACTTTAAATCTACTGTTCACTGCCCCAGTCACAGAGACACAAGTCCTCCTCGGGAGAAGCTTGTGCAGAAGTGCCAGCTCGGGACAGAGGGTAACATACACTGAAACCCCTCCATCTCTGCTCTGCCCTGGGCTGATACACTGAGCACTTAGGTAAAAATCTGTTGGATGCTGGACTGTAAGTGACATGGAGGATTGCTGTGGCATTCAACCACATGGAAAAAACAAAAGGGAAAGGAAGGGAATCTCAAGAATTCTTTTTCAGGAGGCACTGAGGTTTCCTAAAGAGTGGCTCTACATGCTTGGGTCTAACATGTCAACTGGGGTACATTCAGGCTGCTTCTTGTGGCTGTTGGGAACAAGAAAACACAATTAATAAACAATATACTGACTTCTGTCCAAAACTGCCAGCTATATAAAACTATCAGAGATTGAGGTGCATTCCCAGGGTCTTTCACGGGCATTTTCAGCATCCAGGACAGATTTTCTACTATATAAGTGCAGCTCCGAAAACCAAGATACTGGCTTAAAGCTGGACAGGCATCCCCTAAAGCCAGTGGAAAGGTTTCTCTTCCTTCCAGAAACAGGTTCTGCCCCATCGACCCTGTTGCAAGTGCCCCATTAGAACACACTCCCCGTAGCACAGCTGCTGAGCGAGCAGCTCCCTTCTGCATCCTCAAACCTCTTGGGAAAACCACTTTGCTTATGAGGCAGAGAGAGACAAGTCTCCCAGGAATGCAAGTGCTTGCGTCAGCCTTTCTGAGTAGCCATCCATGGTAGGAACTGCAAGAGGTCTCAGCTGGGTTTTAGGGCCCAGTTTAAATAAGCATTAGGTATTTGCACATATGCACATATGTATTATATGGAGAGATGCACATGGTTATCTATTTATGCAGATATCTCCAGGTCTACTTACCTGTATGTACCTATATGTGTTCACATGTGCACACACGCGTTCAGAGTTCATGCCCTGAACTCTCACTTGAAGACAATGAAAATGCTAACGGAGCTCTTTCTTGTTGGGGCCCCCAGATTCACTGATGATCATCCCATGCCGTGACACAGATGGGGAAGCTTCAAGGGATGGTCTCAAAGGGAGGAGGAGGCAGGCGTAAAGGGACAGCAACTGCCCCAAACCTCCTGGCAAGCCCACAGCAGCACTGGGATGCTCAAAGACAAAAATCTACTGGTCTTAAGCTCCTGCTGTTGTGGAAGATGCAGCCTGCTGCAATCAGCCCTGATTCATTGAGTAGAAGATCAAGAAGAAGGAGATAAGAAAGCAAAGATGAGAAAGGCCACATGCAGAGGAAGGTGGTGAGGTGGAAATAGGAAGCTCTTCTCCAAGGATGTTTAAATGAAGCTGAGCATGTAAGCATGGAAAAGACATGAGTGTCATCCCCTTGGCAGAGCTGTGCTCTAACTGCCTCCTACATTTAAGACTTTAAAGACTAATTAAATTGCAAAGAGGAAAGTAACTTCTGCCTAGGAACCAAGCTTTCACTGCAAGGGAACTCTTTCTAGCATTTCCTTCACTACATCCATCACATCTGCAGGAACTCACCCTGCAAAGTGGTTCTCAGAGATGGAAACTAAAGCACTGGCAATAAGGGTCTGTCAGGGGTAGAATGAGCTGCTGATGATTTCAGCTCTTCATGTCTTCCTTTGCCTTGAAACACACAATCTCATTTGGGTGCTTTAAAATTAACCCTTACAGGCTATAAATCTGGAATTTATCCTTGTGATCTTCTGCTCTCAATGCGAGGTTTGGGGTTTTTTTGTTTGGTTTGGGTTTTTTTGTTTGTTTCGGGTTTGGTTTTTTTGGGGGGAGGAGGGTGTGTGTTGTTTGTTTGTTTCTTAAACAGTTTTCAAAGTTTCCCTAAAGATTGCAATAATTTTAATATCCTCCTGGAATGACAAACTCAGAGCATGGCCACAACAGCTCAGCTCCTCTCGCTTCTTGCTGCAATCCAATTTCTATACCTGCCGTATCATCCTTGCTGTCAGTGATTCTGCAATGCATGAATCAGAATCAGCTATACCTCTTCAATCATTCAAAAAATTTCACCTCTTAATTCACATTGAAGCCCCCAGAAACATTTCTTTTTGGCCACTGCTTGCTGCAAATGCTGATCTCTTTGCTCTTTGTTGGATTTGTCTTTTGTTTCACGCACCGTAACCCTCTACCAGTTCCAAAAACGTCCCTGTGAATTTAAGATCTGATTCCATTATCGCAGTTGAATAACTGAACTTGCATACTTCTCGACTTTGATATATCACAGCCACGTAGCAATTTGCATACAAGAGACAAGGTGCTTGAATCAACCTGTAGACACCCTCTTTACTTAAAGCCATATTTTCAGCATGTTCAGCGCAGTGTGTCTCAGGGAGTAAGACCGTATCAGGCACAATAACAAATGTCAATAGGTTTTTTCACTGAGAATATCAGCTAGGATTCATCTCACAGGGTGGAGGAGTCAACGGCAAGGTCATCCACATCTGAGCTGTATATCCAGGCTCTTGTTATGCAGATCCAGTGGATTTTAGGGTGTTTTCTTCCAACTTACCATAAAATCATCGAATCATAGAATGGTTTGGGTTGGAAGAGACCTTAAAGATCATCTGGTTCCAACCCCCATGCCATGGGCAGGGACACCTTCCACTAGACCAGGTTGCTCCAAGCCTCATTCAGCCTGGCCTTGAACACTTCCAGGGATGGAACATCCACGGCTCCTCTGGGCAAGTTGATTTAGGTATCTGTTTTCAGGCAAAGGACTTTCTCCCTACTTTTTGCCAACCCTTCTGATCAATTTTCCAATGGCATTTCATCCTGTTTTCCCATTTTTCTTATTTTTCCTACATGTTTGCAGACCTCACGTTGCCGATGTAGTCTATGGCCTTCAGGGGTTTTATGGAGATGCAAAGTAGCATGAGGGATATTAGATGCCCCGTGGGTGGAATCCCAGCTGATAAAATTGAAAAAAAATATCAAGCAATAGTAGTCTGAAGAATAGAAACAGCGCTGATTTCTCTCTCCTGACTACCAACTACCCACGTGGATCATTTTTCCCAGAGGGGACAGTGATCTGACTATAGAGAAGTATCTACATGCCTTTGCCTGGGCCAGTTACCTTGGGCTCTCTCTCTTGTCAATGCAGACTGAGCCAAGAGCTGTAGTTCAGGACACAGCTCACCTCACTCCTGCATTTGTTCAGCTGAATCAGCCCAGCATCGGCTCCCTAAGGGGGAGAAAACAGGATAGGGTTGCAGAATTAAAGATAGATGCAAATCCTCTAAAGTGGTTAGCTGGCCTATTGGCTTGCCACAGCCCCTGCTCACTGCAGAAGTCCTGGATATGGGTGTTGAAATGGAAAATAACAGCTTTCACGTGTTGCTTAGATCTGATGTGATGAGAGCGATGAGGCTTCTTCGTCCTCATACAGGACCTCAAGTTTGGAGGAGATGATCACTCATTGTGGCCTGCGGGAACGATTCATGAGGAAGGTTAGCCTTCCCCATTGTCCCTTTCTCCCAGACTCATCTGTGAAGCAAGAATAAGTCTTACTGCAGGGTGTGCTACCAGCTACCACAAGCTACTGGTCTACTGTGGGGCAAAGACAGAGAGAAATCTGAAATTTTGGGGAAACTACTCTTGTTTCTGTACTTAGAAATGCCTCCCAACCCTCACTTCAAACTCCCCCCCAACCCATATTAATTACATTTTCCTTGGTTAAAATATCCTGTCGATTTAAAAAATAATAATAGTTCATATCCTCAAACAGATGAATCACAGTCAAGATGTTTTAGCAGGTGCTCTAATTCTTTTTTGAGCTTCCTCATCTTTTTCCCTCTTCATACCAAGAGGTGAAAATGCTCCTGGCAATCTCACAGCAATGGCAAGGGCAGGATCTGGCCCTGGGTCACTACAAATGCCACTAAGTATTTCAGAATCTTCAATGCTAGGGGTGGAGAGAGGGAAAAGAAAGCATAATGGGAAGGGATTTAGTCTTCAGGATGTCAGCCTGTGGAGTCCATGTGTGGGAAGGGAGGAAATGGTGGAAAGGAGAGTGAGACAATAGGACCAGACTGATGAGACTGTGGAAGAAGACAAGAGTGATGCTGAAGACACTGCACTCTGCCCTATTTCCTCTACCTAGGCTGAGACCTATGCAGCTCATTGCACACAGATCACCAAAAGGTAGCTGCATTGCACTGGGATGAAGAAAACTTTTGGTGCATCCATAGGTGAGCATGACTCCAGTGCCTATGATAGCTAGAGCCCATACTCTTGACCCCATGGGATGGGATGTCTCCAACAAGCTCGATCCATGACAAAAGACCCTAGTGGGTGGCAAGGAGGGTGCATCTCACACCTTCCTCATTCCATCATCCAGAAGCAACTGCGGATGCATCTGGAGGTCAGGGCTGATCTCAGTGCTGATGCTGCGAGGACATGGGCCCACACCACCCCCCCTTGCTGAGACACTCCCCCCGGCCCCCGCCTCCCTGTTTCCCTGCAAGACGTGTTCCCTTCCGGAAGCGGGACCGGTTGGCGCAGCCAAGCGCCAGGGCTGTCGAGAGATGAAATCAGAGCTGACCCAGCTTAGGTTGCAAGGACCGCTTTCTTTTCCGATTAATAATTCAGGGATCCTCTGGGGTTGGGAAGATGACATCATATGCCACCCTGTTCCCATTGCCACCCTACCCTTCCCTCTTTCTTGTCATTTTTCTGCACCTGAATCTTCATGCAGCAAAAAAGTTGGGGACAACTCTGTTTGGGACACATCAGGACTACACTGTGTAACCCACATCTGCCAGAAATAAACTTCCCATCCCTCTTTAGCCATACAGAGAAGGGAAAATTGAAAAAAATAAGGGCGTAATTTTCTGTCTCTGGCCTTTCCCCGTGGAGTTTGGTCATCCCATGATGGTTTTACTGAGTTAGTGAGACCATTTCCATGTTGCCTCTTATTGGAGAGGATTGTAGGGCAAAAATGGGTGAAGGTCCTAACAAAACTTCATTGTGGAAAGCAAGGCCCGAGTCTCACAGCCAGAAAACAGAAAGGTGTAAGTAAAGATCCTGCTTTGCGTAGCAGTGCTGGAAGTTTTTCCTAATGGTTCATGCTGGCAATATAGGTTATGGCTGAGGTTAAAGAGGTACAGGTTGTCACTGTGGAGAAAACAGATAAGTACAAGTGTCCTGAGGAGACCTGCAGCTTGGCTGTCACCAGTGAATGAAGCATTTCCTTCAGTTCCTCCAATTGTTGCCCAATGCCAACTCCAACTTAGGCAGTCCAAGCACCACCAGTTCTGGAGTCATCCTCAGACCATGCAGCTGAACCTCAGGGAACACCACTTTCTTAGCAGCAGATGAGTCTTAACCCAGTGTTGTCAACAGAGACATCCCCCCATGGCTCTTCTTCCACAAGTTCAGTGAAACTCATGGCCTCAGGTATGAAAACCCACCCTTCTGGTGGTGTTGGCAGGGTATGAGGGAGACCATGGGAAGCTGAGTTTGCCTACACAGCACAGTGTGGATGCCTGAATTTGCCCACCCCAAGAGGGATGCTAGCAGGGCTCCTTGCTGTATCACACATGGGTTAGAAAACATCTTGGCAAGATCCAGAGCGACCAATATATCTGTATTTCTGAATATCTGCTAGGTTTGTGTGAGAAACAAAGCAAGGAGTGAACAACGGCCTTTCTTGGGAGAAGGCCAAGAGACCTCTTTTATGTGACTTGTTGAACCTTTACTGCACTTTTTGAGACCCTTGAGATACCCCAAGTGTACTCCTCACTTTAATCTTTTATTTCTTCAAAGTGCATTTTCACATGGTATCAAGTTCTGTGGGTTTCTGGGACCAACCTACATAAATTTAGTACCATCTTAACTACCTAGCACCAACTCTAGCCATGGACAGGGGCTAGGCAGGGCACTAGGTTCTGTGTAGCTCACTTAGATACCCCCTTGGCTTGGTCTGCACCGATACGGGCCTGGAGAATGGGTTGGAGCCAACCATACCATATGCATGGGTGGAGCTGATTGTACTCAGATCCATGTGTCCAGATCATGCAGATGGGGTGAAGGGTTAGGGGGATATCAGCTGTCTGCACCTTGGTGCAGTTCTGTGTCTCGAGAAGGCGGCTGGTCTGGATTTGCAAAAGGGATTGGACCTGCTTGTAATTAGACCCTCATCCCTTCCTTCCCCAAAGTCCTTCCTTTGCAGTTTTACTCAGGAGTAAAGAACAATTTCTAGACCTCTACAATAAAGTACCTTTACCCCATTTTTCACCACAACCCAGAGAAATGTCTCTGCAGTCTCCAAAAGACCAAAACAGGCCGAATTTCCTCTTGTTCTGTGTTTTTTCCCCTCCCAAATGCCTCTTGGTTTAGCCTATGGCTGCACCACAGCAGAATCAGGCACTGTATAGGTCATTTTCGTGTCCTGTTTCATTTCCCCATCTGGTTCTTTTTCCCCCTGGTCAGGGGAATTCAAGTGTTAATATAAAAAAACTCTGGCTGAGCCACCTGATTTATCCATCTCCTAACCTTGACTTTATTTCATGGTCACGATTCTAACTGCTAATGTTACGTTACTAGTTTAACTGTCTGATTTATCCACGCTCACCTCACACATTACTTCATGGTATGGGTTTTAAATGTTAATTTTAATAATAAAAGTTTTACGTCCCTGGTGCTTTCTGCGTGAGGTGTGCTAACGTGGGGACATTATTTCATAGGACGAGGGTTTTAAAAGCTAATATCATAATGCTAGTTTAATTGTCAGATTTATTCCTGGTAAGGCCATTTCTGGAGCCATGCATGGGTAGGAGGAAATCAGTGACAATGTCTAATATAGTGTTTGGTGGGAAGAGTAAGTTCCTGCACCTGGTTTGAGATGAAGTGTGGTTTTTACTAAGGAGGTATCCAAGGCTTCAAAAAGCAACATGATGCATCTAATGCAGGGGTGACCTGATGTGGGAAGATGTCAGTGTGTGGCCCTGCAGGTGCAGGTCCAGCTTTCCCCATGTTTCCCTTGATCAAAGGAAGCTGAAAAGGTGGACATGAGCCAGCCGTGTGCGCTGGCAGCCCAGAAAGCCAGCCGTATCCTGGGCTGTATCAGAAGTGTGGCCAGCAGGTCGAGGGAGGTGATTCTCCCCCTCTACTCTGCTCTTGTGCAACCCCACCTGGAGTGCTGCGTCCAGCTCTGGGGCCCTCAGCATAGGAAAGATATAGACCAGTTGGAGCAAGTCCAGAGGAGGCCACGAAGATGCTCAGGGGGCTGGAGCACCTCTGCTATGATGAAAGGCTGAGACAGTTGGGCTTGTTCAGCCTGGAGAAGAGAAGGCTCCGGGGAGACGTTACAGCACCTTCCAGTACCTGAAGGGGCTACAAGGAAGCTGGGAGGGGACTTTTTACAAGGGCCTGTAGTGATAGGACAAGGGGCAACGGGTTTAAATTGAAAGAGGGGAAAATTTAGATTAGATCTCAGGAAGAAGTTCTTCCCAGAGAGAGTGGTGAAGCACTGGAATAGGTTGCCCAGAGAAGCTGTGGATGCCCCAACCCTGGAAGGGTTCAAGACCAGGCTGGATGAGGTTTGGAGCAACCTGGTCTAGTGGAAGGTGTCCCTGCCCATGGCAGGGGGGTTGGAACCAGATGATCTTTAAGGTCCCTTCCAACCCAAACTGTTCTATTATTCTATGAATCCCCACCATTCCCAGGGAAGCTCCAAGGACCAAAGCAATGCCCTGTGTCACCAGATTTGCAAAGTGGTCTCTGCAGACAGGAATGTTAACAGCGTGAATGGGATGCGATGGAAGCACATGGTTTCAGGGTGGCACTTGCTCACTGCATGTGTGTGGGCACAGTACTGGTGAGGCTGCCCCAATGGGCACAGACCAGTGAGGGGAGGGCAGGAGAGCACGGGCAGGGTCCTCCAGGGACAGCAGATGCTGCGTCGCTAAGCTGGGGTGGGGACATGGGTGGGCACGTTGGTGGACAGCATGCCCTGCAGAAGGTATGCAAAACACCTCAGAAATGGAGGGTCTTTCTCAGGTCTACCAGCATTCGGTAAAGGGGTCGGAGGTGGGGTCTGGCCAGCATGGCCAAGACTCTGGCAAAGAAGGGACCTGTCAGGGTCTGGTCTCCCTGTGACATGGATGGCAGTAGGGGAACAAATGTTCCTGGATATTCTGCACCAACCGTATGTCAGAAAGGAAGCTGGAGGGCAACAGGACAAGTAGAAAGTCCACGTCCAGTGACTGTTGAGCTGCATGTTGCTATCTGTCCATCTGGACTGGCAGCCCTGTGGCAGCATGCTCCATGTGAGCTGGTAAGGGAGAAATGTGGTGTTTGAGGCACAGCTGGGACAAAGCATGGAATTGCTGGGCTGGGGATTAGGGCCAGCACTGGAGGTGTGGGCTGGTGGCACCAAGGCATATTCACCCATGGGTGCTTGACCCAATGGTCTTCTCCTGAATCACTGCTGAGGATGATGGGATTACTCTGGCAAAAACTGGGGAGTTGCTGACGGAGAGAACAAGGGTCCTAAACCTGCACTGCTGACACAAAGCCATCCTGGTGTGTCTGAGAGATGGACCCAGTGGCAAGGAGAACTTCTCCTTCACCATTTTCACCCAAACTGTAGATCATGCTGAGGATGACCTTTCTCTGCCTTCAAATCAGCTAAGACTATTGTTTTTAATTCCACCAAAGAGGACCCAGACTTGGTGTCTGTCCTGTGAGGATGGATGGTTGCTGTTAGCAGCTCGTAGCTACGGCGCATACATTTGGGAGCCCAGCTCACGCTGACTCTGTGACCCTCAGTGGAGGGAGGAGGTGTGTGTACATCATCACAAGGGCTCAGGAGTGGTTGTTCACTGTCTGCCTGCTCATAAGTTTTGGAGGGTGACAGCACTGAGCTGTCTGGATGTGACCTGGACATGTCACTCGCTACGAAGAAGTTGCCTGGCCTATTTTATTTGGTGCTGTGGTGTATGTGTGCCATGGGGGTTTGAGAACCAAGGTGTGTGTGCACGGGGCTGCAGGTGTCTGAGCACCTGCAGATGTGCCAATAGCTTTGAGACATCAGAAAATGGTGTTGCACCCATTTTTCCCATGACACAGCTAGACCCTATGCCTAAGAGACCCACCTGGGTATCTACATATGCTTGAAAAGAACAAACTGAGCAGTACCCTTTGCCTTCCTGTGACCTCTGCGTATTTGCTGTCAACATCAGAAACAGGCAGCTTTGCTTTGTATCCTGTTACTCTTTTCCTTTGTTTTCCCTTGGATTAAGAAATTCTCCCATTACCGAAGCTGCTTAACATGGAGGGGAAAGTAAGTGAAAATTCGATTGAATAAACAGTGTGGGCACTTCTTTCTTCCTATCTGTTGTAAAGAGCAGCCTGCCGAGGCAAAAAGGAAGAGCCAAACCAAAAGTAGTGAATATTCAATTGAATAAATACCAATAACATTCATTTCCATCCTTCTTTTTGGCTCATCCAGGCTTATGGTGCAGAGATAGGGAAAATTCAATTGAATTTTAATAACAATTCACCCCATTACCAAAAATACAACCAAATGGGGAGAAAGAGACCCTGACTTAAAATCAATGGCAGAAAAGATAGGCGACATCATCAAAATTATATTAGCTTTAATAGTCAATCAATTAATTAAATCTCCCTGTTATTAAAAAAATAAAAACCCTTGGAGGTGGTTTTTTTTTTTTTCCTTTCTTGATGAAGTTTTCCCGCAGGTTCTGAAAGCTTTTCTTCTCATCCCTGCCCACTGCTCTCCCCCAGCTCCCACCCTCACCGCCCACCATTAGGGGCCGTTTATCGAAGTGACAGTTGCCTTTATATCGAAATGATGGGGAATAACGGAGAGGTGGTGGCAGAGTGCTGAGACCACTGGAAATGAAATGTTGCATAGATATGAATTTTGATAGCTAGTCAATACCCTCTGTCCGTTTCAATTAAAAAAGAGCAGCATACACCGAGGGCAGATGGGCAACATTTCAGAGCCCATAAAATCAAACAGGGGGATAAAGGAGAGGTCCAGCCGGACTTCAGTCTCCTCTCACTCTCTTTCAACCATCTCTTGCTCAGTGTAATTCACCATGGTAATTTCTCTTAACTCTTTGCCTGCTGGTCCATTCTTCCTCTATCTGGGATGCTCTTCTCCACTCCTAACCTGTTGCATGAGGGTTTCTGGGTAGCAGCATGCATCTGGATCTCCCACCCAACTCTAAGCCCTCCAGCCTGATACCAAAGTGTCCATGTGGGGACAATTAACATGGTTACCTTGGCTGGTATACTGTATTCATCTGAGTACAGAGCTAAATCACCTCTTTGCCAGGAGGTGGTTTAGAATCATAGAATCATTTAGGTTGGAAAAGACCTTTAAGATCACCAAGCCCAACTGTTAACCAAACACTGCCCAGTTCACCACTAAACATGTCCCTAAATACCACATCTATATGTCTCCAGGGATCGTGACTGTACCACTTCCCCAAGCACCTCGTTCCAATGCTTCATAGCTTTTTCAGTAAAAAAATTTTTACTTATTTAAACCTCCCTTTCCAATCTAAACCTCCTCTGGCACAACTTGAGGCTGTTTCCTCTTGTCTTATCACCTGTTACTTGGGAAAAGAGATCAACACCAACAACTCTAACCTCCTTTCAGGTAGTTGTAGAAAGTGATAAGGTCCCCCCTGAACCTCCTCTTCTCCAGACTAAACACCTCCCAGCTCCCTCAGCTGCTCCTCGTAGGAATTGTGCTCCAGACCCTTCCCCACCTCCATTGCCTGGCTCTGGACATGCTCCAGCACCTCAATGTCTTTCTTGAAATGAGGGGCCCAAAATTGAACACAGGATTTGAGGTGCAGCCTCACCAGTGTCCAGTACAGGCAGGCTTCCAGATGCAGGCCAAGATGACACTGGCCTTATTGGTCACCTGGGCACACTGATGGCTCATATTCAGGCAGCCATCAACGAACACCCGCACGTCCTTTACCGCCAGGCAGGTCTCCAGCCATTCATCCCCAGCCTGTAGCATTCCAGGGGGTTGTTGTGGCCCAGTGCAGGATCCAGCACTTGGCCTTGTTGAACCTCATACAGTTGGTGTCGTGGTTTAACTCCGGCTGAACCCAGCACAGTTGGCCTTGGCCCACTGATCCAGTTTGTCCAGATCCTTCTACAGAGCCATCCTGCCCTCAGGCAGATCAACACTCTCACCCAACTTGCTGTCATCTGCAAACAAAGAGGGGGAAGCATGCCCTCTTTGCCCCTACTAGAGCCTCCCATCAAAAGGCTGGCTTAAACCAAGGTGGAGTCTTCTTCATCCTGTCCTGCTGATTCCCAGCAAAGGATTTAACCCTTGGTTATCCCACTTTTCAAGCTGTCAGGGAAACGTCAGTGATAGGTCAGCTGCAGAAAATAAATGGCCAGAGGTTGTCTGACTGTGATGGATGCCACCTTCTCCCTCCCAACCATCTGTACCCACCCTTTCCTTGGGCTGTTCCTCATCCCCTCCTCCCTTAGGAGAAACCCTATCTCCCCTCCTAAGTGTCACCTGAAAGCGAGGATCTGCTTTCAGCCCCATCCCAACACTGCCGCTCTGTTACCGACAGTGGCGTGCACTAAGTGGCTCTGTCGCCCTGCCGAAATCCTCAGCAGTATTGCTGGCTCCAGGAAGCTGAGCCTGGGAACTGCAGAGAGGCACCCAGATAACTATTGAAGAGGGTTAACTCTTTGGGATCCCTCCTGCTAGGTCCTGCTCCCAGAACCAGACAATGTGGTGGACAAGCTGGAGAGATGATCATGATTGAAAGAGGTGGGGAAATACCCCATGGATCAGACTGAGAGGCACAGAGCAGAGGGGAGGATACCCCAAAACCAAGGATGGAGATGGGAGAAGGTTTAATGGAATAAGAAAGACAACAAGAATATGCAATTTAACTCTGGCAGAAGATGCTCAGGGTAGGGAGGTGAATGGACTGTGCCTTGCCTGGCACAAGAGGACACAATTTATCTCCAACTGTTTGAAGGAAGACTCTATGAAGCTGAGAAATGCCTCATTCATAGATTCCTGAGGATTTCTTCTTTCCTTAGACTAAAACAAGCATTGCTGGCTTCATCCAGTTAACCCAGTGTTACAAGTGGAGGTTGACATGGGAATCCCAAGGCAGGATTTGAACCCATCTTCTTGCAGAGGAGGCAGGATCCTCAGTCAAAATTCACTACAAAAGGTGTTAAAAAATAGACAAATAAGTGAAGTCATGAAACAGCTCATCTAGATGTTAGCAAGGGAGTTCCACTTGGGTAACATATCTTTGGGTAACATACCTTTGGGTAAACCCCTTTCCATGCTGCACACACAGTCGCTGACACTCAGGGCCACCAGCCTTTCTTATCAAATTCCCTCACCCTGAGGAACAAACCAAGAGGGTTTATGCATGTGCCTGGACTGTCTCTACCCAGGAGATAACATGATTAGCCCAAGGTTTTTAATTCACATTTATGGACCTCAATCTCCCTACCCACCCAATCATGGCGAATGTGTAAAGAGCTTGTCACTCACAACTTGTAAGTGAAAAACTGGACAGCTGTCAAGATCTATTGAAGACACTTCTTGCTGTCATATCAGCTGTTCAGAGGGTTTTCAGTGGTTCCCAAGCTTGGTGGTCCAAACCCCCCTCAGTGTTCAAACTAACATATACTGAATGTCTCTTGGTGTTCATGGTAACCGTCACACACCTTATAACGTAACCCCTAAGAGAGGGCAGGTTTGTGGTGAGTGGGGTACAGGGCAACAGGGTTTGATGGAAATTTTCATTATGGTTTAAAGTTATAACACCTCCAGTTTGAGGGAGACAATGAAGAGATGGCTCTTGAGAGGGTGATGCTGCCTGTAGCCACCATGAAGGGGTATCGGGAAGTGCTTGTTGTTTGGGTACAGATGACCTGACATACCCCAAAAGGTCACATCCAGGTTTATCTGCTAAACCTTGGTTCCTGGCCCTTCTGCTACCCATTTGAGGGATGTGCTGGGTTCCAGCAGCTAGGTTTCCAGCTGGACAACAGGGTGAAGTCCAGGTGCAGAGCACATGTGGGCTAACATGTGCTAGCATTCACTCTAAAATGGGACCAGGCAATGGGTATGTGACTAGGCTTAGGAGCCGTAAGCATTCCCATGTCCCACAGAATAGAAATAACTGAGGATCACACATGCCTTCTGGAAGGTGAAAAGCAACCCCAAAGCAGCAAGAAAGAATAGACATTTACAGTCCCACTGAGCACAGCATGGAGATTTTGCATGGAGGACTTGGGAGCTGATGTCTCCTGTTTTGTTCATGGGACTGCACTGAGAAAAAGGGCTGTTGTGGATATTTCTAGGTATTTCTAGATATTTCTAGCCAGCATGTGATGCAGGTGTGGGGGTCAGAAAACTCAGACTGAGCTAGATGACTGCAGTGCTCATTCTGCAGCCTTTCGCAAACCAAATACTCCAAGGATAGGAGGAAAACCAGTTCTGCAACGATCTGCCTTGGCTTTTGGCCTGGAAATGAGAAAGAGCATTAACTCTGATGTGTGGGAGGGGGTGGGCACAAGGAATTTTGTTAAGTAGTTAATGGATGCAGAATTTGGTTAGTCCTGTGGCACTGACTCTTGCTAACTCGGGGATTTTAGCAGCCCTCTGGGATGCAGACTTGCATAAAAGTGCTCTGAAAGCAGACACCCTCTGGCTGTGCACTAGGATGTCTGGAGGGGAAACCTGGCTGCTGGAGGGATAGTAGCTCCGAGGCAGAGTCTCCTTACTGAGATGCCTGCTCTGCTTGTGGCAGCACAGTGGCCGTTAGCATCCCTTGCTCCGTGGTCCTTCTGCAGCATCCTTGGCTGGCATCCCTCTTTTGTTAGTCTGGGCGAGCTAATGAGATCATAGCCCGTGGTGGGGAGCTGATAACAAGCAAATAATTCCTCAGTTCCTGACTCAGGAGAGGTTGGCGTCACTGGGTGAGTGACATGGTTTAAAGAAAACGCCATTTGTGGCCAAGATCTTTAAGGATTCCCCTGTCCTGCTTTGCCCTCCCTCCTTATCTTGTTCTGCCCCAAGATTTCTGGCATGAAACATCTGGAGAATAAAACTTGAACCTTTCTGTTTTGGTCTACAGGGCTCTGCTGGAGGCTAAGTGAGGTTAATAACTGAACACGCCGGGAGGTATTGAGGAAAGAGACAGGGGAAAAAGCTCCGTCCCTGATCTGATAGTGATAAACGATTGGAGATAGGATATCTGATTTCTTCTCTCTGGTGGTCTCTACAGTAACAGCTTCCAGGCGAGCGTGTCAGCCATTCATTAAAGGAAAACGGCAAAGATTATCGCTAATATCTTGAAGATTAGTTAGATAAATATACGCTGCAGAGGAATATGCAGAGGGCCAGGTCTGTGGCTGCTGCGAAACTCTCTGGCTTCATTGACTGAGCTAAACCAATTTGCATCCGCTGCCGCGCACGGAACTCATAAAGCTGATCTGCAACGTTCGGATGTGTTTGTAAACACACAGCATGCATGCCCTTAATGCACACCCGCTGCCTCCTTTTGCGGTTAGAAGCACGGAAAATTTTACTGGGGGAGCAGACTGCAAATGCCAAGTCATTTGTTAAATGATCCCCAGCAAACTCTGAGCAAGATTTAAGAATGATACAGATGACCATGTGAAGTGGTAAGTCAGCCAGGATGGAGGGAGTGGTTGCTGATAAAAGTCCTCACCTGGATAACTTCAACCTGGATGGTTGAAAAGTATTGGGATGCTTCGAAAAACACAGAGAGGTAGAGGAAGAGTTTTTCCCATGAAAACTTGCAAATAGAAATCCTTTTGATAATTCTTTGAACTGAAAATTGCATTTTTTTCACAAATGAAGTATAAAAAAACCTGCTCTAACCTGGCCTTTTTTGAGTTGGGGTGGGGGTTGGAGCAGAAATTTCCAGGGATCCAACCCAACCTAAATCACTCTTGTGAATGTGAACGGGAAGCTTTGCTGCAGAGCAGCTTTCTGCAAGAAAGGGATACCCAGCACTCAGTGTCAAATGTTGTTTTGTTTCCTTTTTAAAAACGAGCAAGCAGAAACACTCGTGGTGCTAAGTCTAAATGAGGCAAAACCTGTTTTTTCATATTGACGCAAGTGTCAGCTCTTGTTTCTCTTCTTTTAAACTTGAAAGCCAAAGTCACATTTTAAGTCAAAACAGAGGAGAAATGCAAGGGATGCTGGAAGGGAACCAGCGTTTGGAACCACCATTTTGCTGTGCAAGGAGAAACCAGGGGGAAAAGCTCCAGCTCTCGCTCCGTCCTTTGGCTTGATTTGCTGTGGGGAAGGGGTGAACGTGGCTACCTTGTTCTGGCACAGGCTGGACTCACCCGAGGGCTGGCTGGGTTTGGGTTTGGGGTACAACAGCCACCGCTGAGCTAACAAGGATATTTTGTCCTCTGTGCCTCCCTTTTGTCACAGGGATGTCCCTGGGAGTGTGGGACACTGCTGTTGTCATTTTGGCCTGGGATAGAGCTGCTAAATGATGGGTTCATGGATATTTATTTCCTCAAATAATGGACTTGCTTTTATATTGGCATTTTAAGAGATCACTTCTTGCTGAGTTTTTTGGTCTCCCACTGCCTGACTCTCCTTGGTAGAGCAGCACCAAGCAGAAATTATCTCTGGCACGGCTGGAAAGCCCCAGTCTAGGGGGACCCGCAAGAGAGGTGCAAGGACCTGAGGGTGATCCCACATCCATGCAGTCACTGGGGCCAGGGCTGTGAGTCTGTTGCCATTTTAACTTTCTAGGTTACGAATCAAGCTGGGGAAGCATCTTAAAAAGCCAACAGAAACCATGGAGATCAGAGTTTGATGCTTGGCCAACCCTCTCCCCCAACCCATCTTCACTAAATATCCTTAAATATCCTAAAATAACTGCAACCCATTGTTTGATTTCTATGAAGTCTACCAAAGGGTGGATGTTGCGGGGGTGGGGGGGATGCTTGTCTGCAAGATTTGCAAGAAAAGGACTTCTGGGGGCAGAAGAATGAGCCCTCAACAGACTCCAAGCACCTCTTATGGTACAGGGGGTCTTGGAGACATCGCAGCTGCAGGGAGAGTATGGTGGCCTCCAGGGTACTAAAACTGCTCCTGGGCAGGCACAAACCCCATGTGCTGCCAGCGCAGCTGTAACAGAAAAAAAAAACAACTTTCCACAGCAGCAATTTACGATG